>NW_026694904.1:0-118910 GCF_021218885.2 Marmota monax | reverse complement strand
TATACATAATCATATTATTTACTGGGTTTCCCTATAAAACAGGGTAAAGTTACATTTCCTGATTCAGAGGTTGTGAATACAATGTCCTGACGTGAACACAATGGGAAATTTTGAAAAAAGATGTGTTGACCCTGATAGTACAGAACCAATCCTATCAGATTCTTAGAAACTTTATGTGTGAGAATCAAAGCAACAAAGAATGTTTCCCTTCATTCTTAGGTATTTTTAATTTTTTTTTTAATTTAATTGATTTTATTTTTTAAATACATGCAGCGGAATGAATTACAATTCTTATTACACATATAGAGCACAAATTTTCATATCTTTGTATATAAAACATATTCATGCCAATTCATGTCTTTAAAGTATTTTTATTTGAAAAATGGAATTTCTTATTGTCTTAATTTCTATGAAAATTTTATTAAAACTTCAGAAAACAGAGGACAAAAGATTGATGATATCTTGTGCAAACACAAGCTGGGCTCTGCTCATCTCTATGAATTCAACAGACAGTATAAAAATAAACATTAGCCAATTCAATTCCACCTCTGAACTTGTTACCAAATAGAGTGAACAGATATGATCTCCTAAATGCCTTGGACACCACACTTCCAAAAGAGGTGTGATTTGCTTACCTAGCATATTATAAGTTCTTGGTGATTTTTTTATTTGTCTCAAAATGTGCATAAGCACTGACTGGGATTTTTGATTTATAGAAATGAAAAAAGATGGCCTCCTTAGACTGAGTGGTTGTCACTAATGCAGGGCACAGAAACTGTCTTGAAAAGCTAACCTGTCAGAAAATCATATTTGAAAGGGAAGAATAAGAATGTCCTCCTTGCAGGGCACGGTTGGCACATACCTGTAATCCCAGTGGCTCAGGAGGCTGAGGCAGGAGGATCAGAGTTCAAAGCCAGCCTCAGCAACAGTGAGGCACTAAGCAACTCAGTGAGACCCTGTCTCTAAATAAAATACAAAATAGGGCTGGGATGTGGCTCAGTGGTTGAGTGCCCCCAAGTTCAATCCCTGCTACCCACCCACCCCCCTAAAAACAATGTCCTTCTCTACTTTGGAAATACATATTGAGGATGAGAATAAAGAAAAAATTATTATAATAATTTGCAAATTTATGTTCTCTTTTCCCCAAACTATCTGAAGTTCTTTGAGGAAACGATGAGGAGCATGGACAAGAATGAAGTGCCTGCTCCTGGGTTGTGAGGATTCTGTGAAGGTTGGGACAGACACAGCAGGAAAAAGAAAAGACGGTGTTAGAACACAAAAGAAAACTGTCTTTAGGAAAGATCAGCCAAGTTACACAGGATGTTCTCAACTTCTTCACTAAAGCTGTACGTTATTTGGAATCCAACTTTGATTTCAAAAGTACAAATTCCTTCTGTGTTTTAAAACCACTTCCCTGAGGAAGGGAAATGTTACTTACCTTGACATCCTATGTGCTTTGGAGTGTTTAAAAAAATGGGCATTTCAGAGACCTAGAGCCATGGTCGTGAACTTCTAGATGCAAAGAACCTGATGGACATTTGTGGGTGGAGACTTTGGAGAGCTGGAAATGAATTCTTCCACGTAAGACGTGCTATTGTCAGTGAGTAAAATCCTAAGCATTCCATGTGGGAGACCAACCTTACACGTGACTGAGTCACACTCCCCAGCTGGGTGCTGAGGCGCTCAGTCACAGAAATGTGGCAGAGCTTTCCCCAGCCTTCTTGGGTTCGAGGGACAGTGTCTCCTGCATGGGTGTGTCTTGCTACAGCCCCATGGGTGAAGCTATGCCCACTGTTCCTTTGTAATATAACCCCTTGCCCTGTTTAGGATAGAATCTTCCATGGAAGTGCCTTGTGTGTGTCCCCTTGGGTGTGGCCTACCCAGATGTCAATCAACCTGCTGACAGTGGACATCATGAAGACAGACTCAGCCCCCTGAAACCTGACCCCTTGCCTCATTTGGATAGCTTCTCCTCAATAAAAGGGGTCAACGCGTGCTCTCACTCTCTCTCTCTCCCTGTGGACCCTTAAGGTCAGAGGAGCCATCACAGTGACCCCAAACAAAAAGGTATTTGTGTCTCTTGTGTGGTTATTTTGTGCAGCCCAGTTAGCCCAGTTTAACTGGAGTGACCCCGGAGCCTTTTAGCCACGAGAACAGAAACCCGGCAATTCCATACTCAAATGCTTTTGCTGAGAGGATAGGTACACTGACACCAGGAATCAGCGCGACATTGGCTTGATGACAGCAGAGCTGCGAATCAAAGCAAATTTTACATTTGACCCTACTCAGTTTTACTACTGTGTGAAAGAAAACAAGGATGTCTTAAAGGCGGTGCAGTGTCTTGGGTCTTTGTTGCCTCTGCCATCCATGGTGAAATTTAATGGCCCATGTAATGGCATTGGGAGGTGGTTCCTTTATAAGGGATTAAGCCACGTAGGCCCCGCCCTCATGGGTGGCTTTAATGCCTTAATAAAAGGGCTTTCTGTGTGTGTGTGTGTGTGTGTGTGTTGAGGGAGAGTGGTACCAGGGATTGAACTCAGGGGCCCTCAACCACTGAGCCACATCCCCATCCCTATTTTGTATTTTACTTAGAGACAGGGTCTCACTGAGTTGCTCAGTGCCTCTCTCTTTGCTGAGGCTGGCTTTGAACTTGCAATTCTCCTGCTTCAGCCTCCAGAGCTGCTGTGTAAAAGGGCTTTCTTTAGGGAGAGGGCTTCTTTTCTGTCTGAGCCCTTTCACCTTCTGTCACATGAGGATTCAACATCTCTCCAGAGCATTTAAGATACCATCTTGGAAGAAGAGAGTGGCCTCACCAGATGCTGAGGGCTCCTGGTACCTTGACCTTAGACTTCCAGCCTCCACGACTGTGAGTCAATAGATTTGTGTTCATTATAAATTACCCAGTCTCAGGTATTCTGATACAGCAGCACAAAGGGGCTGAAAAGACAGCCACAAACAGTTCAGAGAAATATTAAGATAAAAAGTAAAGATGGGCTGGGGTTGTATCTCAGTGGTGGAGGGCCTGCCTAGCACGTGTGAAGCACTAGGTTTGATTCTCAGCACCACATATAAATAAATAAAGATGAAGGTTCATCAACAACTAAAAAATTTAAAAAAAGAAAAAAAGAATAAGACTAGCCTACAGTATACTGAGATAGAAAAAAACATATTCAGTACTATTTTCTATTAAATATAGATCATATCTTTTAAATTAATTCTAGTGTACATTCTTCTTTTTTAAAGACTTATATGTGTATCTTAAGAACATACAATAATATGGATTGCAAAATTTGTCAAATTTAATAAAGAGTTTTAAAAAATGAAGCAAATTACTGTACCAAACAAATCATTGTAAAACATTGTTATATTTTTTCACAAGTTTATTTGCTTAATAGGCTCTATTACTAATTGCCACTATTAACTGCTTCTATTGTTTTTGTTTAAATAATCATTTATTATTCTGATGATTATTTCTATATAAACAATAAATTACACAAAATTATATTTATTATAATCATTTTGTTTAAATAAAGATTAAAAAATCTTTTGTTGAAAGAGAATTTATTTAACAGAAGTGTAAATAATATAGGGTGACATCATATTAATTTTAATTTGAGGGGTATTGAGGATTGAATCCAGGGCCTCATACACCTAAACGTGTGCTCTTCCACTGAGAGAGTTACTATGTTAAAGTAACTCAAATGGCTCTTTGAAAATTTGATCACCCTCTTCTAGGGAGGAAGCTGTGACAGAGAGGAGGGGAGAGAACTTCTATTTTCCTTCTAAAATTATGTACATGAATTGATTTGTTTAAACTTAAAAAATGTACCATAGTTTAAGAAGAGAAATTCCTAGAACCACACTCCACGACAACTACTGCGCTTCAAAATGAGGCAGATGCAGAGAGAGTGAGTTAAAATGCATTAGTTCAAAGACTCAAATCAGTGAAATGAGCAAAACTGGAAAATTAAACTGGACGATGCCAAAAATAAAGGGAAGAAATGATTAATAAGCATAAGAACAGAAGTCAGAGAAATATAAACCAAGCCAAGCAAACTAAAAGATGATTCTTTTGGGAGGTGGGGGCTACTGGGGATTTAACTCAGGGGCACTCAACCCCTGAGCCACATCACCAGCCCTTTTTTATATTTTATTAGAGACAGGGTCTCACTGAGTTGTTAGTGGCTCGCCATTGCTGAGGCTGGCTTTGAACTTGCAATCCTCCTGCCTCAGCCTACCAAGCTTCTGGGATCACAGGCGTGTGCCACTGTGCCGGGCTAAAAGACAATTCTTTAAAAAAGACAGATTACAGATAATTAAAAAATAAATAAAAAGATGGATTACTTCTGAAAACAAAATTTGGCTGCATGAAAATTAATAAGCAGGTAAATTACAAATTAATAGACCCAACTGGGTCGACATTTAAATATTGAGTAGTAAAGAACACATGATAGACAAACATAGGAGACAAACTGGCAAACAGATTTGCAACACTAAACCAGAGTTAGTAACTGAAGATCTTAAGGACTTGGGGGACTGGGGAGGGGTATAGCTCAGTGGAAGGGCCCTGGGTTCCATCCCTGGCACCACACAAGCAAAAGGCAAAAATCAAAACCCCAAGAAGATATGAAGAATTCTTAACACATCCATGAGACAAAGGCAGTCAGAGAGAAAAAGTCTTCATCTCCTAAGACAAAAACTCATGGCTCAAGAACCAAATAGACACTCAATTTCATTAGTAGTTGAAGAAATTAAAAAAAAGAGTCCCATTCAAACCCATAAGATTGACAAAATAGTTTAAAAGAATTGAAAATATGAAGTGGTGGCTGGGTCCTAGAGAAGCAAGAACTCTTGCTTAGCTAGTGGAAGAGAAAATTGGCAGAGCCATTCAAAGAAGCAGCTTGGTCATACACATGAGAGCTAGAAATGTCCTTTCCTCATGACCAAGAAATAGAAAAAAAATCTGTGCACATGTGTACCAAAAGGCACACTCAAAAACGTGTCTTGGCAGCAACACTATTTATAACAGAGAGAGAAAACAAACAAACAAACAAAAAAACCCAAAAAAGCAAACCTGGAAACATCCAAAATACCTAGAATGAGAAATAGATGAATAGATCATATTCATACAGTGGAGTTCTACAGAAGACAAGAGAAGTGATCTAGAGCCATATGTATCATCATGCATAAATTTAACAAAAATAAAAGGGATAAAAAACACAGCTTCAAGATAAAACATAAGGCACAATACCATTTGCATATATTTTAAAGCCAACTTTTAACAGAAATAATCTGTGTAAATATTAAGCCATGCAAAATAATATTTTGTAAATAAGCAAAAGTAAAGCTGGAAGAAAAAATGTACCAAATTCATGATGGTAGCTATTTCTGAGGATTGATTTAGGGGAATAGGGCTCAGAAAACTAAAAAAGCAGAGATTTCAACTTTGTCTCCAATGCTCTTGGATTCTTTTATATGAATATTTGAAATAAAGTATCTAGATTTGTTTTTCTGTGTAATGAGTACTTTGAGTGTTTAATAACATTACTCTTTCAATATATATTATAATTAATTCAATATATATGTATATGTGTTTATATATATATAGTATATATATAGTATGTGTGTGTATATATATATATATATATATATTCTATAAATCCCTCAAAATGGTGAGTCTATACAAAACTAGGAAGGATTTTATTAGGACAAACTTTCTCCCTGAAGTGAAAAGATGAGTTAACTTATCTCAGTTTAAACAATATTAAACAATTAGTCTTTTAGATTTGAAAAAAAAATGTATGTGTCAATACTGAGCATATTAGACAGGATCCACCCAGAAAGAAGAAGAAGAGCCCAAGCCAAAGGCATACAGGTGATTTATTCGGGGCATATTCCCAGAGCGCAGAAGGGGAGGACCGTGGGGACTGGAACAGGAGAGAAGGTACCAGAGTGAGTCCTGGTTGCTGATGGTGAGGGCCTGCCAGGACTCTCTCTGTGGAGGATGAGAAACCTCCCTGGTAGGTTCTCCATCTGCTCCCATTCCCAGTGACCGGGGGTTATCAGTGGCTCAGAAGGTGATAACACCTGCACTCCAGGGGCACCAGGGATGTCCGTGGAAGCCCTGGGCAGAAGGCTGGAGAGACATCAGGAAGTGCTTTTGGTGGAGGAAAGTGTTGGCCCGGAGGATGTAAGGTGGTGGGGCAGAATGAGGGCTTGGTTTCCTGGGGATAACCAACCTCAATTGCAATAGAAGTTAGACATGAGGAAATGTTCCCAGGCCTAAAGGATAAGAATTAGTAATGAAGAAAGCCTGGAGACGTAATGGGAGGGTTTGAGATCGTTCTGCAACCATAGGTCTGGAGGGTAGGAGGAGAATGTGCAGATACCTTGCTGGTGTTCCTAAAGTTCTGAGATTTTGTTCTAAGTCCTACAGCTGTGGATTCCCTGTACCTCCTTCCCTATTTCCTTCTTTCTTCCCTCCCTCTCCCCTTCCTTCCTTCCTCTGTCCCCACATTTCACTTGAGTCCTTCTATATCATAGTTTTCTTTTTCTGTACTAAGTGTAACTTAAATCCTACTCAGTTCAAACTCAAATGCATAACAGAAAGTAGAGTAATACCTTAATAATAATTTAAATACCTTAAATAATAATAAATTTAATAAAATAGTAATACCTTAAATAATTTGAAGCAGGGAAGGAAGATATTTAATTCAATTTCTTCCCTATTAAGTGGTACTAAAAAAAATGGTGGAAAATCAGCTTTTGTTTTCTTCCTTTTATAATTACAAGGCATTAGATTTTGACCCATGTATTGATCAAAGTCTAATAAGTGTTTTTAATATCTCTGATGTTGTTTTTAATCCTACATCATTTATTGATGTCTTCCACATGTACAGAATTTTCTCTGTCTGCTTGATTTGGGTCCATTTTGGAACTGTCCATGTAAAATATCACACATGAATTATATTTATGAGCAAAAATTATAATATTTGAATATTATCATAATCTAGAGAAACAAATGAGGTTAAAGAATGGAATATGAGGAGAGGCAAAAGTAAATCTATTGTCATAAAAATGCAAAAGATTGAAATTCCATTAAAAAATATTCTGCTGGGTGCTGTGGGCATGCCTGTAATCCCAGTGACTCAGGATGCTGAGTGAGGCAGGAAAATCATAATTCTGAGGTCAGTTTGGGCAATTGAGGGAGACCATGTCTTAAAAAAAATTGAAATTGAGTGTAAAGAGAATACCCCTGGGTTCAATCTCCAGTAATAAACAACAACAACAAAAGCAAAAACAAAAAAGTAACTGTGCTGCAAAACAAAGCAAACCCCCAAACAGATCATATTCATTTCTGCTGACTCTCGTAGTCTGTGCCAGGAAATTGTCTGAGGCAGGTCGGGTCTTACATCCTCAGATGTCTTTGGCTTCCAGACAGATAATGTGAATAAATTAAGCATTAACAGGGAACTCTGCCTACTGCAAACCTGCAGAGAGCTGGCCACATGCTGAGAATCTTACTCATTTACCTTTCCTTTTGGAAAGGAAGAGGACTGAATGAGTACCAAAATTGTGGGGATATGCAAGTCACACGAAACTGAATGGATCTGTGAGCAAGTTCAGAATGGAAAAGAATTTTGAAAAATATAAAGGGGTTTCAAAACAAATGCTGCAACTATTGTTCAAAACCAGGAGACCTTTTCATTCTGGTAGTGCTAGAAGCTTTAATGTTTTATAATCCGGACAACAATTAGTGTCAGATGAATTCTTAGCGTCAGGTAAGGCTAGGATGTAATGATTATCTCCAGCAATGGAAAGAGCTTTCAAACCCAGGTCAACATCTTCTGGCCCCCTCCCCACCATCCTGGGTCTTCTCGCCCAGAGCACACATTAGTAAATATAATATCCTTCTGGCTTTCAGTTAATTTATTTCCAGAAAAGTCCAGACACTTATCTGCAAAATGGGAAGGAGAGGAGAAAGCTTCATATGTCTTATATTATTCCAAAATGAGACAGGTTTTATTTCAGGCCATAACTCATTTGAGGACATAAAGAGAACTTTGACCTTAATCCATTTGGTCTGGTTTTAAAAGGAGGAGCATCTTATGGTTACTTCAAGGCAAATTTAACCTCAGGCTTGGTTGAATGTGACATTTTATTCCAGAGAACAACTCATTTGGAAGGTAGCAAGGAGCAGAGAACAAGGCAAGTAGAAGAATATACAGTAATAAAAGTGATTTGAAACTAATGAATGAGCTTGAACTCATCTCAGTCACTGCTGCTGTAAACTACGTTCCTCATTAAGCTGCAGAGTCTTCATTTATAAAATAAGTGTCTCAGTGTCTCTTTTGGTTTCCTTAGCCCTGTCTACACCTCTAAAAATTCTATTACTGATTTTCACCTTTCACCCTGCTCCCACCCTCAGTCAGAGGAATTTTGAAAGATCCCGGTGATGTTCACGGGCAGCTATAGCTGGGAACTCCACCCCCACCCCTGCACTAAATCTCTTCATTGGAAGCATCTGACAGACCTCAGTCCATTTTCTGCTTAGATCCTGGACATAGGTATTAATTTTGTTAATTACACTAGTCACCCCTTAATCATGGTTTCATTTTGTGTAGTTTCAGTCACCTGATGTGAACCATGGTCTGGAAAATATTAAATAGAAAATGCCAGTAATCAACAATTTGCAAGTTTTCAATAATATCATTACAGAATATTATAACTTTTCTATTTTATTATGAGTTGTTATTAATCTCTACTGTGCCTCATTTTTAATTCAAATTTTATCATAGATATAGGAAAAAGCTTAGTATATATAAAGTTTGGTATCATCCACAGTTCTAGCATCCCCTGGGAGGCTTAGAATGTATCTCCCATGGATCAGGAGGATTACTAAACAACACTCATCCAGTGCCACCATATTCAGACCCTGTGGTAGGCTGTAGAGATACACAAATCCAAGAAATTTCCTATTTTTTAGAGTTTAAACTAATATATAGAAAATACACTTAGAACCTACACTGAAAATAGTGAGAGCTTGTTTTAAAGGATGCACATTGATATTGTAATCATATTTGTAGTTACATATTGCTCTGAAATGCACTTTATAATATAAGAAAAGGAAATAAAAGGTATGCAAATTGGGAAGAAGGAAATTAAAAATATCTTTGTTCATACATAGGCCTGTCCATGTAGAAAACTGTTCGGTTTGGTGCCCCCCAAAAACTCACGTGTGAGACAATACAAGAAGGTTTTGAGATGGAATGACTGGGTTATGAAAGCTTTAACACAACCCTGATAGGGATTAACTGAGTGGTAACTGAAGGCAGGTAGGGTGTGGCTGGAGGAGGTGGGGCATTAGGGCATGACTTTTGGTATATATATATATATATATTATCTTGAAAAAATATATATATATTTAAATATATATATATATGATGTGAACCATGTGAACCAAAACTTTTGGTATATATATATATGTATATATATATATATATATATATATATATATATATTATCTTGAAAAAATATATATATATTTAAATCTCTCTCTGCTTCTTGATTGTCACATCCTGAGCCTATTTCCTCCATGAAACTCTTCCACCATGATGTTCAGCCTCAACCCGAGCCCTGAGGAATGCAGGGCTAAGACCTCTGAAACTGTGAGCCCCAAAATAAACTTTTCCTCCTCTAAAATTATTTTTTTGAGATCTTTTTGGTCACAGCAGCAAAAAAAAAGCTGACTAAAACAGAAATCCCCAAAGAACTGATAAAGATAAAAGCTAATCTAGAACTAACAAGCAATTATAACAAGGTCACAGGACAAAAAGGTTAATACATAAAAAGTCAGTTACTTTTCTATGTACCAGCAATGGACACTTACAATTTAAAATTAAAAGCACAAAAGCACAACACCACTAACATTAGCACACACAAAGAGAAATACAGAAACATTTAGGTGCATATCTAACTAAATACGTACAAGATTTTTTTGAGGAAAAACTACCAACCTCTGATGAAAGAAATCACAGAATGTCTAAATAAATGGAGGAAAGGTAATTCAAATTTTCCCTTTTAGGGATTATGTTTTGGGGATCAATTTTCCCTTTCAGGGATTATGTTTTGAAGATCCCAGCTTGATCTACAGACGCAAAACAATCCCAGCAGGCTACTTTGTGATATTTACAAACTGATTCTAAAGTTTTATATGGAAAGGCAAAACATCCAGAGCAGTCAACTCAATATGCAAAGAACTCTTAAAACTTCACAATAATCAAGGAAATAATCCAATAAATTTGCAATCCATCCTAATAGACACCTCAACAAAGAAGATACACAGCTGGAAAAAAAGAGAAAAGCATATGAAAAGAGACACAACACTGTACATTCTCAGAGAATGTAATGTAAAGCAATAATTAGATACCAGTAGACCCCTACCAGAATGGCCCAAACCCAAGACACTGTTAATGCCACAAGCTAGTGAAGACGTGGAATAACTTTGGTTGCTGGTGGAAATGCAAAACAGTGCAGATACTTTGGAAGGCAATGTGGCAGGGTTTTTGCTTTTGTTTTGTTTTTAACAAAGTTACACGTGGTCTTACCATATAGATCCAGCAACCCCACTGCTTAGAAATTAACCAAATGAGTTTGAAACTTGTGCCCACTCAAAAACCCACACACAAACATTTATAGCAGCTTTACTCATAATTGTCAAACATTGGAAACAACCAAGATGGCCTCAGTAGGTGAGTGAATAGAAAAACTGGTACATCAATACAATGGAATATTATTCAACAGTAAAAGGAAATAAGCTATCTATCCACAAAAAGAAATGAGCCATGAAGCCACAAAAAAGAGTCTTAAATGTATACTGATAAGTGAAACAAGCCAATCTGAAAAGGCTACAAATGCATGAATTCAACTACACAACATTTTGAAAAAGGCAGAACTATTGAGACATTAAAAAAAATCAGTAATTTCTGAAGGCTTGGGAAGTACCAAGCAAGAGGAAAGGGAAGGATGAGGTGGAGCAGATGGGATTTTTAGGGCAATAAAACTATCCTATATAATACTACAATGGTGATAACTTGACATTATGCATTTGGCAAAACACAGAATGTACAACATAGGAGTGAACCCCAAACTAAACTATGGGCCAATAACAATATCAGACTTACAATAGGATTGACTTACAATATGATTACACCCCATAAACCTGTTATAAATAGAAAATGATATTAAGTCAAATGTTCGTGTAATAACCTAACCTTTCAAATAGGTTATTAAATGACTTGCATTTCCTTAATTGTTACTGATATTAAAGATCTTTTCTTTCACTCTTTTTTCCCTTTCAGTATAATTTGTTCATCCACTCTTTATTGTCTGTGTACACCGTCAGTGAAGTGTGTGTCTCCTCATGTCTTTTGTGTGTTTTCTAAATGCGTTTTTTATGTTGTTTATATTTATATGAGTTTACATTTATATATTGAGTTTATATTTATGCCAGATCTGCAGTTTGTGAATATTTTCTTCAAGTGGCTTGTCTTTTTATCCTTTTAATGGAGTCTTGTTCAGATCAAAAGTTCTAAATTGGATGAGGTCTCATATGTGAATTTTCCCTTTTAGGGATTATGTTTAGGGGACCACATCTAAGAATCTTTTACCTAGCTTTAAATTCAGATGATATCCCACATTTACTTTTCCTGAAGGTTTTATAGTTTTACCATTTTCATTTTTGACTGTGAACCAAGTTTAGTTAATATTTACATAAGGTCTCAGATTTAGGGGTTTCCCCTCCCTCCTTCCAGCTCTCCCTTCCCTCCTTCCTGTCCTTGTTCACTTTAACTATCAGGACAATACTGGCTCCATAAAATGATCTGCGAAGGACTCCCTCCTCTTCCATTTTCTGGAAGAGATTATGTAAAATTGTATTCATTTTTCTCCTCCTATCTGGTAGACTTCTCCAGAGGAGCTCTCTGGGCCTGAAGAGAACTTCCTCAGAGGCTAATTATAAATTAGACTTCTTCAGTTGTCAGATGATCAGTTTCATCTCAGTTGCAGCTTCTGCTTTTCAGGGAGTTGGTCCATTTCTTCCATCATCTTGAACTTGTGATAAACTTGTTCCTGACAGTTCCTCATCTTCTCCTCCATAAGCTGCAGGAACCTGCAGTGACCCCATTTTGTTCTGTTGTTGGAGATTTATGTATTTTTTTCTATCATCGTTAACTTCCCTCGGGGCTTATCAACTATTGATTTATTTTTTTTTTAATGAGCCAGTCATTTGTTTCATTAATTTTCTCTACTTTTTTTTCCCTATTACTTTGCTTTCTGCTGTTACCTTTGTTATTTCCTCCTTTTTTCTAGCTTGGGTTTAATTTAGGTTTCCTTTTTCCACCTGATGCTCCTGATGATTTCCTATACATTAGGTAATTGCTAACTGCCCCTCCCCCACTCCTCTTTGCCTTGACTTTGCACTTTGAGCTTAAAAGTATTCCCCTGGGGAAAACAATATTGCATTAGGGAGATTAAAACTTTCAAGGGATAAATACTAGGGATTTGAGACTTCTTCTCAGAAGATAAATGAGCTCTATTCAAATTGCCCAGAAGTGTAAAATGACACCAATTCCAGAATCTCTTCCAAGGTCTGCTCTTGTTGCCTCCCAGGTCATGGTGAGTGCTTCCTCTTCATTCCTCCCTCTTCCTAAGAAGCATGAAGAGATGCTAGAAAAATACTAGGGGGAAAAATAGTTTCTGAGGCAGATCAGAGAAAATAATGCAAAGAGGAAGAACCCTGAAAACAAACATAAAGCCCTCCACACCCACCTTACCATCTTTCAGCCAATTACCAAATACAGCAGCCGCATGATAGAAACATTTCTCTACCGTAAATACGGAATCAGAAAGCAATGGAAAATGTGTTCTTTCTGCTTGGATTATGGAACTGAGATAAGCCAATGTGAAACGTACAATTGTATAAGTGTCCACAGGGGACTAATGAGTCACAGCAGATGGTCTCATACCCTAGTTAATTGCTGCAAATGAATTTGTCCTTTAAGATGTTCAATTCTGTCTTGTAACCACCATATGGTCTCCTGTCATCTGCATGGTTATCTGTTGCTTGAATAGTGACTTATTTATTATACTTCAAAAATATTTTCAGAGTGAATGATTAATTAGTACTAGTAAAAATACTCACAAGAACCCGTTCTCTAGAAGTGATGGCTGGTGTCTCAGGGCATCCCCTCAGGCTCCCCATCCCTAATCCCTCACAGAGTAAAGGTTTGCTATGAGGTGAAGCATGAAGCAAATCTGCTTTTATATTTGGATGTCAACTTGCTTTCTCCCTCTCTCTCGGGTTTTGTCATTTTATTTTTCTTAAATAAACATCCCACGTTGTAGCCACAGTGGAGCCTGGATCCTCTCCCCAGAGACTGGTGTGGGTATTTTCAAGATGGTGGGTGGATTCCTGATAGGGAGACTTGGTGAACACAGTCTCTCTGTAGATATCTGGGTCAGGTAGCTGTAGGTCTTGAAGATGGCATCAGAGGTGGCCGTGGTAAAGATGCCCAGGGTGACAGTGCAGGGTGACGGCAAAGGTGTCGCCATCATCAACACTAGCCATCTGCAGCAGCTTCTTGGGGACAGGGTCTGAGACATTGCCAGTGCCTCTGAGGATAGGGGTGAGTCACACCAGCACGGTATTGAAGAGGCCTGTCACCTTACGTGGGACAGTGACAGACTTGACCATTTCAATTCCCTTGGGGCCATGGAGAGCTTGGTCAGGATGATGGCCCTCAGATGGTGGTGGCTACCTTCTTGGAGCATTTAACAGCCAGGCTGTCATGACCATTGTGGTCCCAAGAAGGGATGAATGTCCTAAACCTCGCCTTCTTCTGCACAGGCATGATCTTCAAAATCTTGTCCTTGACAGATGCCTAAAGGAAAAGGCAGTGACCTCCAACTCAGCCATAGGCCAGGAGAAGAGGTGAATCACCTCCAGTGACTCCATCTCCATTGTCGCGACCCCTCGCCAGCAAGGGAAAACACGACACAGGATTCTTCTTTCAGCAGTTTATTCAGGCCTTGATTCAAGTATCATCTTCTAGCGACCCCCCGCCGAGCGCCCAAGCACAGCCTAATAAAGCCTCCCGCATACCAATCCCAAGCTGCCACGTGGATCTTTCTCATAGGGTGGTCAGGGATTGCGAGCCAATTCTCCATAAAAGGAGTTGTTTATCACAGGCCACAGTGGAAGCCAGCGCCATCTTCTAATGGCGGCCACGGTCTATAGGAACGGCTCACCACACTCCATGTCTTGACTGGGCTGCCCAGCTTGGTGAGGGGGATCCACTCCTTGTCATTGGCCTTGCCTCCTGGAGCCCCATGGCCTCCACTCCGGAGACCACTGCCAAAGCCTCCTTGGGACAAGAGCCTTCTTCAGGTGCCAGTCCTGGCCCTCCACTGCACCAATGTCATCACCATGTGGTATTTTCCCAGCCAAAAAAAAAAAAAAAATCCAACTTTCTAATGATATTCTTTGCTTATGAATTTTTACTCATTTTACACCAACTGAAAAGAAAACTTAATTATTAGCTTAATTTAGTTATTGGAACTCATGCTGGCATCCCCTCCCCTGCAGTGGCCTCGTATGCCCACTCATTGCCATTGCAAAACATCTGATTGTTGTTAGGTTCAGTCACATCACCCCACTGAGATGTGCCGTGGCCAAGTCTCTGACATGCGCTTTTCTTATTATTCCAAAAATACAGCTCTCACAGTCGTGGTTTTGTTTTTATCTTTTTCTTTCCTGGAGTGGTGGGTTTACATCAGGAGCCTCTGCTAGCAAAATCTTCCAGTAAAGGTTGGGGGGCAGGTACCAGGGATGGAACCCAGGGGTACTTAGCCATCAAGTCACATCCCCAGCCCTTTTGATATTTTATTTTGAGATAGGGTCTCACTACATTGCTGAGGCTGGCTTTGAACTCACGATCCTCGTGCCTCAGCCTCCCCAGCCACTGGGATGACAGGCACATGTGCCACTGCACTGTTAGGATTTTCAAAGTGCTCAGTGTGGGTCACTGGATGAAGCAAATACATCTGACTTCATTTTTAACTGCAAGCTGCAGTCACCAGGCATGTGCAAAATTTCTATAATGAAAACTATTTTTTTTCCTCATGTATAAAGGGAAGGGGCCAAGGCAGCTGGTTTCCTTCCTAGATGTTTTTGCCCAGGACTGGTTTTGATGCCCTGAGGCAACACTAACTGAACTGGGCTATTACATTTTTCTGTGTTGTATTTGTTTGCACAACTGAGTTTCTCCACTTTCCTTTGAGGAAAAGGGCAAGGACTAGGGCTGGGAGGAGAGGGTGTGTTGTTGGAGGGAGAGAGGGGAAAAATTGAGAAAGATGGCATTAAACCAATCCTTGCATCTTCCTCAAATCAGGCAGGAAGGTCTTCTGGGGCCACAGCTAACTTGAAGTCCTGCATGGGGGGATGCAGTAAGACAAGTCAAAAAACTAGGCTGGGACCATGACACTTGGGGAAAAGAAAAAAAGCTCTTAAAATATCATGTAGGAAACAATATTCAGAACATCTAAGCAAATATGACTGAGAAAAGCTAGATTGTTCTTGATAAAATGACCAACAGAGGAAAGCACTGAAAAATACACGTGAAGGCACATCAATCAGACCGGAGAAGGCAGACAGAGTCACATCTCTGAGATGGGACAGAGAAAGAACAGCAGAGCCTGGCTTGGTGTGGAAAGTTTCTTTTTTTAATTTAAACTCATCTATTATAATCAAAAGATTTTATTGGTGCACTTTAACTATACATAATAGTGGGATTCGTTGTGACATATCTGTACATGCACCTGACGTAATTTGGCCAGTTCCATTCCCTGCTTACCCCCACCCCTCACCCACACACTTTCTCTCTCCTCCTCCTTCTGCCTGGTCCCCTTCATCCACTAGTCTGGTTTGGGGAAGTTTCTGACCCCAGGACACTCACCCCAAATAAGAGGAACGAACAGGTGAACAAAGGCCTGAGAATTCTCATTAATACTCCTCTTCTGTCACATATTATTGAGAAACAGGAGGCAGGTAGAGGGGAAAAATAAAGAAAACTGAGGAAAGGAGATGCCTTTGGCTGTGAAAGCAGGAGCAGAGATGGGGAGAGGCAACTGGGATCTTCTGAGCTCACCATTTTTGTTCCTTCAAACTGGGAGGAAAGTGTAGGCAAAATTATTAAACCCCAAAGACCTAAAAATTCTCATAAATGAACAGAAACTTATCAGAAGGGAAAAGAGAAGAGAAACAGAAAACAGGCAGTGCCTGGAAGAAAGACAGGTGGGGGAGCAGGGAGTGAGACCCTGGGAAGGATGAAGCTTCAGAACCCCAAGAGCCAACTCAGCTGGGCCAAAGCAAACTGAGACCAAAACCCAGGAGGTGGTGGGGTGAGATCAATCACAAAGCAACAAATGTCTCTGAAACAATCCTGACAGGGCTGGGGATATAGCTCAGTTGGTAGGGTGCTTGCCTCACATGCACAAGACCCTGGGTTCCATCCCCAGGACCACACACACATACACACACACACACAAAAAAAAGATAAAAATAAAATTCTGCCAAATTGTAGAGACAAGAACCCAGATAGGCGACTCAGGTTTGGAGGTCTATATATATTGGGTCTTATTTCAAAGCCGCAGAGCTCCCTCAGGTATACAGGACTTGAAGATGAAAAGTAAGTACTTCTCAGACCCACTTTTCTCTTAAACCCCAAGAAAATGATATGGAGCCGAAAATGGAAATTTCAGCATTAATAAAGTAAGAGATTCCTCTAATGCTGGACTTCAGTACACCTGAAAGCAGGGCAGCCGGGGACAGGGACAATTCAGACACCCTGAGAACAGGACACTACATTTCTCACAGGCCAAGCAGAGAAATGAGTCAAAGGAGATGGGCCCCCCCATGGAGCAAGGCTTGCTGAGCTCCACAGCAGCATTTGATAAGAAAACTTTAGAGGAAATAAAAGTGGTGTCAATCCTCTGAGCATTGAAGATACATGATGGCGACTACTACTGCCAGCAGAAATGAAGTGGAACAGGCTGGAGAACATTTTCTTTGTGGTTGCCATGGGAACACAATAAACAGAAAGAATGAGCCAAATGGGACTTATATGTAGTCTTATATTGAGTATTTGCAAAAGGATCTCCTAGATCAGCAGCTACTGGCCTATTTTGCTCTGGGCCCTTAGTAAGAAATCCTTTCTTTTACTCTCACACACAACATGTATTGTATTACTAAAATAATTTTCATTTACAAGTACATGTCATCATCTTTGGTACTGTGTTAGTCAGTTTTCTACCACTGTGACAAAATACCTGAGATAAGTAACTTTAAAAAAGGAAGGTTCATTTTAGCCCACAGCTTTAGATGTTTCAGTCCATAGTTGCTTGACCTTGTTGCTTTGGGCCTGTGGCCACATAGTACATTGTGGTGGGAATCATGGTAGAGGATGACTGTTCACCTTTACTGTGGCTGGGAAGCAGAGAGAAACAGAAGAAGGGGCCAGGGTCCTAATAGTCCCTTCAAGGGCACATGCCCCAATAACCAAACTTTCTTCCACTAGGGAGGAAAGTTCTACCACCTCTCAATAGTGCCACTGACTGGTGACCAACCCTTGAACACATGAGCCTTTGGAGAAATTGCAGATTCAAACTACAGCAGTCTGTGCAGGCACCTAAATCCTTAGACGCTCAGGTCCCTTATGTAAAATGGTGTAGTATTTGCATGGATCCTACACACATCCTCCCTTATATATTTTGTGTGTGTATGTGTGTGTGCGGTGCTGGCTGTTGACCTCAGAGCCTCATGAATATTAAGCACATGTTGTGTTACTGAGCTACAGCTCCAGCTTTCCTTATACTTTAGATTATTTCTAGATTACTTATAATATCTAAGATAATGTAAATGCTACATAAATAATTGATGTACTGTTTAGGGAATAATGACAAGAAAACAAGTCTGTACCTTCTCAGTGTACGTTTTCCATCCACAATTGGTTGAATCCTCAGATGTGGAACCAGGAGATAAGAAGGGCTGACTGTTCTTGTACCACATGTGATGCATCCTGATACTTTCCACCTAATCTTGTCCTATTTAATTTTAAAATGTGATCGTAACAATAGACTTAAGATGGCCATCAATGATCTGCACCCCAAAGGATTGACACCTGTGGATCATCCTCTCCTTTAGACTGTGGGAGAGACCTGTGACTTGATTTCTAACCAACACAATATGTCAAAGGTGATCATGTAGCACTTTCATGATGATGTTATGTTATATATGACTGTGACTTAGCAGACTGAAGTGAGATTCTCCTTGAAATTCCGTGAAAGAAACCATATCTGGTAAGGACTTGTGGCTGAGCTGTAGTAACCTGGACAACCTCCAGGACTCAGGGTGGCCTCCAGCCAACAGCTGGCAGAAAGCAGGAGTCCTCAGCAAAGTAGCCACAAGGAAATGAATTTTGTCAACAACTAGAATGAGCTTGGAAGAGGATGCTTCCTCAGCTGAGCCTTTAGATGAGAATGAAGCTCAGTCACACTTTGATTACAGCCGTGTGAGACCCTGAACAAAGGACCCAGCTAAACTGGGCTCAGACTCTGGACCCACAGAGACAGTGAGCTAACAAATATCTGTAATTGTAAGCTTCTAATTTTGGTTTATTTATTATGCAACAATAGAGAACTAATTCAGCAGATCATGGCCCACTAAACAGATTTCATGACCCATTCTTGAGTTGCAGGCTGCAATTTGGAGAACACACATTTAGTTAATGGACAACCACACCTTGTGCATTCTATGTGAATATGACCTTGTGATAACAATAAACTTTATATTTGTTATAGGAAGATGAATTTATGTGCCAAAAAAAGAGAACTAAAACAAATGTTGCATGTAAGTATTTAAAATGATTTTTTTCTTGAAATAAAAGAAGAATCAAGCCTGCAGAATAAAAGAGCATACTATTTTATAGCGGGAAATGATATCAAAAAGTCATTACTGAACCATTCCGTAGTAAAGTAATCAGACCTCAAAAATAAAGAAAAGATAATTTAGGTCTCTACTAAAAATGATCAAGTGACTCAGAGGAGAATACTATTAAGGCTTGATTTAGACTTCTTCTCCTCCATGGCAGAATCTGCCAGCTGTTCAGCAAAAACCCAATTTTCTTCTTTTCCTATTCTCCAACATCATGCAGATGGGTGGATCATTGGCTAGATCTGACCAATGGTGACTTCATAAAAGTGACGTGTGCCATTAGGGGCCTCAGCTTAAAGAAGCAGCTGTGCCATTAATCTCCAGGATATATAAAGAACTCAAAAAACTTAATACCAAAAAAATCAAACAAAACCCAATCAATACAATAAATGAACTAAGGAACTGAACAGACACTTCACATGAGAAATACAATTGATCAACAAATATATGAAAAAATACTCAACATCTCTAGCAATTAGAGAAATACAAATCAAAACTATTCTAAGATTTTATCTCATTCCAGTCAGAATAGCAATTATCAAGAATACAAGCAATAATAAGTATTGGTGAGGATGTGGGGGGAAAAGGTACACTCAAACATTGCTGGTGGGACTGCAAATTGGTGCAACCACTATGGAAAGCAGTATGGAGATTCCTCAGAAAACTTGGAATAGAACCACCATGTGGCCCAGCTATCTCACTTCTCAGTTTATACCTAAAGGATTTAAAATCAGCACATCACAGTAGCGCAGACACATCAATGTTTACAGCAGCTCAACTCACAGTGGCTAAACTATGGGACCAACTTAGGTGTTCTTCAATAGATGAATGAATAAAGAAAATGTGGTATATATACACAATGGAATATTACTTAGCCCTAAAGAAGAATGAAATGATGGTATTTGCTGGTAAATGGATGGAACTGGAGACTATCATGCTAAGAGAAATAAGCCAATCCCAAAAAACCAAAGGCAAAATGTTTTCTCTGATATGCAGAGGCTAATTCACAGTACATGAGGGAAAACAGAGTTACTTTGGATTAGGCAAAGGGGAGTGAAGGGAAAGGAGGGGGTATGGGGGTAGAGAGGATAGTAGAATGAATCGGACATTATTATCCTATGCACATATATGACTAAACGACCAGCGTGATTCTACATCATGTACAACCAGAAGAATGAGAAGTTATACTCCATTTATGTATGATGCGTCACAGTGCATTCTATTGTCACATATAACTAATTAAAACAAAAAATAAAAATAAAACAGAGGAAGTTGTGCCTTTGCAGAATTTCTCCCCACTCTTTCAGCTGGATGACCAAGAAAACTAGACCATAGGGACTGGTGGGTCCACATTATGCAAGAAGCCTAGGTTGTTGTACACAGAAGAGTACTCAATGGTCAATTAGAAATATCCCTTTCATAGTGTTTTGTGATAAAAAATGCATTATGCATGTCTAATAATATCCTCTGGGGTCTATTTTTATAGTTGTGAGCAGTACTGCAACTAATAGCTGAGCATTCAAAGCTAGAAGAGAATAAAACTGTGTTGGGTGTGCAGCTAAGCAGCGGTATGCTTGACTAGCATATGCAAGGCCTTGGGCTTGATCTCTAGTACTGCAGAAAGCAAAACAAAACAAAAACACTGAGAAGTGACCAAAGTTGTGCTTGTGAGGAATTTAGGGAGGAAAGCATAACTCAAGGATGTTATAGTCAGCAATGGTTTTCCAAACCTGTAGGTAACAACCATTCCCAAGCATGTAGTAGCTCAAAGAATGGGTCTCTTCATAAACCTTGTAAGAATGAAGTGGATTTTATTCTTAAAATTAGATTTTAAGCAACT
Organism: Marmota monax; assembly: GCF_021218885.2. NCBI lineage: Eukaryota > Metazoa > Chordata > Mammalia > Rodentia > Sciuridae > Marmota > Marmota monax. The sequence goes on along the minus strand of NW_026694904.1, from coordinate 98,022 downwards.
AAAATCTATAACAGAGAAACTGTAGTAAAAAGGTTCACCACAAATATTGTCTATATTTAAATTAAATTAATTTAAATTTAAGGTCTTGAAACAAAGTATCAAGGTTATAAACATGTTGAAATAACCCAACACACAGTGCAGAAATAACAAAAACAACAAAATCTTGGAGGTGGAGTTTTAGAGAAGGTGAAGATTGTTTAGATTCACTACATCAACATCTTTTATAGAAGATGGCTTAAAGATATTTTCAAAACTGATAGCTCAAGCAGTAATCAAGACATAATTTTATCTAGAAGACAGAAAAATAAACAATAGAATAATAAGGGCTCATAATCAGGAAGCACTGATGGTGGGAAAAGGAACAATAGGGAGGGGAGATAGGAGGTAATATGAATATATTAATTGCCTCAAGGCTCAGACAAAAAGATCTATAATTTATAGATAATGTCTAAATAATGAATTAATTAATTGTACAAACTTATTGTTATAAAGGTAAATTTACAATTAAAAAGATATCACAAACTTTCTAAATTATCAAAAACATAAAATACGTGCATATAAAATAGACAAAAGAAAACATGGGCCATGTAGAAAAGATTTTTTTAAAAGGAACACACAAGAAGCTTAGCACAAACTAAGACGACAGAGCTGACACCAAGGATATTTGCCAAATCATGAGACGATAATGGAACTTACTCATTTAAACCATCTCAGACTGGTGTTAGGAAAATCGGATATTCATGTGCTAAAGAATGAAGCTGGACCCTTACCTTACAGCATACACAAAAACTAACTTAAAAGTGGATCAGAGACTTGAGACTGCTAAACTCTCAGAAGAAAATTGAAGGGAAAGGTTGGGCAATGCTTTCTTCTCCCATACCCCATCTCTTCATCAGTTTCCTCTGTAATATCCTTCATAATAAACTGCTAAATGTAAGTCAGTGTTCCCCCCAAGTTCTTGGAACTGTTCAAGCAAGTAATTTAAACCCAAAGAAGGGTTTATAGCCTTCAGTCAGAAGCACAGGTAAAACATCCTGGGGCTTGCGATCGCATCTAAACTGGGGAGGGAGTGTGTGTGCAGTCTTGGGGACTGAGCCCTCCACGTGTGGGACCTGCTCTGTCTCCAGGTAGATAATGACAGAACTCAGTTGGATTAGCTGGTGATGCTGCAGAATTGCTTGCTTGCTTGGTATGTGGGAAAAACTCCTACTCATCTGGTATCAGAAATGACCTGTGTCGTGAATGTGTAGTAGGACACATGGAGTCTGAGTTAAAGTTGGGTTTTCCTTCAAAATCCTATACACTATAATAAATGATAAACCTTTTTAGGTTCCCATGAGATAGTCAATCATGTTTGATTAGTCCATCAGTTAAAAGTTTCCAATTATGTAATTCACCAATTTAAAAAACTTTGTCCATCATATATAACTACTTATTCACATTAGGTAACTGTACTATTAATATTTTTAACATAAAAAGTAAATACAGGGCTGGGAGTGTAGCTCAGTTGTAGAACTTTTGCCTAGCATGTGCAAGGGCCTGGGTTTGATCCTTAATATTGCCAAAAAAAAAAAAAAAGTTTCAATAACTCATCTGTTTTTACTTCCCAAGTATGCATCTTCTTAAAAAATGGTTTTTTTTTTAGTTGTCAATGAATCCTTTGTTTTTTGTTATTTATTTTATATGTGGTGCTAAAGATCGAACCCAGGGCCTCACACATGCCAGGCAAGCGCTCTACCACCGAGCCACAACTCCAGCCCCCAAGTGTGTATCTTTTGTACCATACTTTGAAAGTTTTGCATTGAACTGCAAAAATGGCCTCAATAAAAACAGAAAGGCTACATTTGACTTTCTTGGACTGGAGGTCAGTAAAATCCAGAATTAATTTTAAAATACTAGTAAGCAAACCTACTACTGCTTTTATATTTTTCTAAATTCACTTAAATTACACTTTGGACAAAGAAGAAATTACAATGAATTATCTAGTTGATAGTTATAGCATTAATACTAAAGTTAAAGCATTGCTCAGAGAAAACTTCATAAAATTAAGTATTAATTTTAATAGATAAAAATAAATAATTTAAGTCGACTGGACACTGTCACACTGTGTGCTAGAATCCCAGTGACTTGGGAGCCTGAGCCAGAGGATCACAAATTAAATGCCAGTCTGGGCAACTCAGCGATAACCCTGTCTCAAAATAAAAACCAGAAAAATGGCTTGGGTGCAGCTCAGTCAGAGAACATCCCTGGGTTTAATCCCTAGTAAAAATAAAAATAAGCATCTAACCCAAAAATTAGAAAAAAATAAATAAAAAAGAAAGAAATCAGAAGGGAGAAGTTACCACAGATAAGAAAAAAATGGTAAATCTAATATATGATCAGCTAAAATATATGAGTATTTTAGTGCCCAATAATAAAATAGTTTTCCTATGAAAGTGGGAAGTCTTGAGAAAATATAAGCAATTTAAGTATCATAAAATAATGAGAGGGCTGGATTGTGGCTCAGCGGTAGATCACTCACCTAGCACGTGCGAAGCCCTTAGTTTGATCCTCAGCACCACATAAAAATAAATAAATAAAATAAAGGTATTGTATTTAACTACAACTAAAAAATAAATATTTTTTAAAAATAACGAGAGAATGACTTCAAAGAGCTATCCCCAGGGGAAGAAGGGCAACAGATGGTGTTACAAATGAAGTCTGCAGACCTTAAAGGAACCGTTAAACCCAAGATATATAAATGGCTTCCAAAACACAGGAGAGGGAAGGAAAACATTATAAAAATCTTTATGCAGTAAGCATAATGGATAGCACCACAGAATAATATTGCAGGGAATCTGAAATATAATTACTAATGCAGAAAGCCAATGTAAAACTTTAGCCAACAGAATCCAGCAGCACTTAATATCATGATCCATTGTTTTCCTAACTGGAATGCAAGAAAGGCTCAATATTGAAAGTTTATTAAGAACCTTAGTCATATTCGTAGATAAAATTGTGAAAACAAAATATTGGAAAAACATGATCATTCCCATAAATGTTTAAATAAGATTCGATCAGATTTTGAAATCTATTTCTTAAAAATCGGCTAATAAAAAATGGAAAGGTTATTTTCCTTTTAGGGTTATAAAATCTAGTATCATATTTAATGGAGGAATATCAAAAGGTTCCAATACAAGGATGTCCACCATTATTCAGCATTGTTCTGGGGACAGTAGGGGAACGTAAAAAGGAGGGAGAGAGCAAAGGAGGAAATTAAGGGTGGAGAGAACAAGGGATCCAGGAAGGGAAGGGAGGAGAAAAGGGGAAGGAAATTAAAACAGGGCTACAAGTGTTCTCTTAGTGCTGGTCCTGGGGAAATCAGCTGGAAAAACACAGCTAAAGAAACTGAGATCACTCGGTAAAGTGGCTGAGACCGTTCAGACATAACACAAAACCTAGGAGTTAAAAACAAAATTCTGTATTTTTAATATAAAATTCAAAAAAGTCTCAGGATAAAGTTTAAAAGATAACTATAATGAAGAAAAATACCAAATGCACAAGACAAAGCACTACTTCCTAAATGAATAAATAACCTTCCCATTTCATGTATAAGAGACCAAAAAAAAACCAATAAAAATGTCAAAATTTAGCAAACAACATTATGGAAATAATCAACCTGACTCCTAACCAGGGAAATTAAAAGGAAAACCACAATTAGATACACCATTTCACCCATTTTGTTTCAAAATGTTTAAGAAACCATTTCACGGCGTGCTGGACCCGGGTGGCGGTGGAGGCGGCTGCGGCCGCGGGCGGTGGGAGGAGCCGCGAGGTTCCGGCAGCCCGGGCTAGGCGACCCTTGGGTCGGCGCCGTGGGCGAGGTACGCAGGTAGGCAGGGGAGCGGCCGCCGCTCAGGGATCGGCTCCGGCTACGGAGTGCAGAGCGGCGCCTGGCGCGCCCCCCGCACCCTCGGCCGCCGGCGTCCAGGCGGGGCAGTGAGGAGATGCCGACCCAGAGGGACAGCAGCACCATGTCCCATGCGGTCGGGGGCGGCGGCAGCGGGGACCATTCTCATCGGGTCCGAGTGAAAGCCTACTACCGCGGTATTGTTTCAAGGACCATCTGATAAGGTGAGAAGAGGAAGAGTCACAGCTTTAAATTCTGCGGTCTTTCCTCATATTATTACCTAAGCTGGATATCATGATAACACACTTTGAGCCTTCCATCTCCTTTGAGGGCCTTTGCAATGAGGTTCGAGACATGTGTTCTTTTGACAATGAACAGCTTTTTACCATGAAATGGATAGATGAGGAAGGAGACCCGTGTACAGTATCATCTCAGTTGGAGTTAGAAGAAGCCTTTAGGCTTTATGAGCTAAATAAGGATTCAGAACTCTTGATTCATGTATTCCCTTGTGTGCCAGAACGTCCTGGGATGCCTTGTCCAGGAGAAGATAAATCCATCTACCGCAGAGGTGCCCGTCGCTGGAGAAAGCTTTATTGTGCAAATGGCCACACTTTTCAAGCCAAACATTTCAACAGGCGTGCTCATTGTGCCATCTGCACAGACCGAATATGGGGACTTGGACGCCAAGGATATAAGTGCATCAACTGCAAACTCTTGGTTCATAAGAAGTGCCACAAGCTAGTCACAATTGAATGTGGGCGACATTCTTTGCCACCGGAACCAATGATGCCAATGGACCAGTCCTCCATGCATTCAGACCATCCACAGACAGTAATTCCATATAATCCTTCAAGTCATGAGAGTTTGGACCAAGTTGGTGAGGAAAAGGAGGCAATGAACATCAGGGAAAGTGGCAAAGCTTCATCCAGTTTAGGTCTTCAGGATTTTGATTTGCTTCGGGTAATAGGAAGAGGAAGTTATGCCAAAGTACTGTTGGTTAGATTAAAAAAAAAAACAGATCGTATTTATGCGATGAAAGTTGTGAAAAAAGAGCTCGTCAATGATGATGAGGATATTGATTGGGTACAGACAGAAAAGCATGTTTTTGAGCAGGCTTCAAATCATCCTTTTCTTGTTGGGCTGCATTCATGCTTTCAGACAGAAAGCAGATTGTTCTTTGTTATAGAGTATGTAAATGGAGGAGATCTGATGTTTCATATGCAGCGACAAAGAAAACTTCCTGAAGAACATGCCAGGTTTTATTCTGCGGAAATTAGTCTAGCCTTAAATTATCTTCATGAACGAGGGATAATTTATAGAGATTTGAAATTAGACAATGTATTATTGGACTCTGAAGGACACATTAAACTCACTGACTATGGCATGTGTAAGGAAGGATTACGGCCAGGAGATACAACCAGCACTTTCTGTGGTACTCCTAATTACATTGTTCCTGAAATTTTAAGAGGAGAAGATTATGGTTTCAGTGTTGACTGGTGGGCTCTTGGTGTACTAATGTTTGAGATGATGGCAGGAAGGTCTCCGTTTGATATTGTTGGGAGTTCTGATAACCCTGATCGAAACACAGAGGATTATCTCTTCCAAGTTATTTTGGAAAAACAAATTCACATTCCACGTTCTCTGTCTGTAAAAGCTGCAAGTGTCCTGAAGAGTTTTCTGAACAAGGACCCAAAGGAACCATTGGGTTGTCATCCTCAAACAGGATTTGCTGATATACAGGGGCATCCATTCTTTCGAAATGTTGATTGGGATATGATGGAACAAAAGCAGGTGGTACCTCCCTTTAAACCAAATATTTCCGGAGAATTTGGCTTGGACAACTTTGATTCTCAGTTTACTAATGAACCTGTACAGCTCACTCCAGATGATGATGACATTGTGAGGAAGATTGATCAGTCTGAATTTGAAGGTTTTGAGTATATCAATCCTCTTTTGATGTCTGCAGAAGAATGTGTCTGATCCTCATTTTTCAACTGTGCTTTCTCCTTATGTTGCCATTTAATGCATGGATAAGCTTGTTACCAGCCTGGATACAACTAACCGTTTTATATTTGCCACCCCTCCCCCCCAAAAAAAACACAACAATATCTTATAGACTATAAGAACAAATTTATTACATTTAAATATAACTGAAAAAAAAATAAAACTAGCTTTCAGACAATCATGTCAAAATTTAGTTGGATTGAATCTTCAGAGGCCGGATGAGTAATGAAATTACCTTTTTAATTTAAAGGAAATAACCACTATTTTAAAACAAATTATCTGTTGCATTAAGGCACATAGTGGGATTACATCATAAGCTCCTCACAATTTTCATCATTCTCTGTTAATTTGGAATAAAAGGTTAATTCAAAATGCAGCAAATTTTATATTACCTGTTAGTTTCAGAGTTCTTTATGTTTAACATTCAACTATTAGATTTTTCGTTGTCTTGGATAATTATTAATTTTTAAGGCAACAATTACTAAATTGGTAATAAAAGACATTTCCTTAGAATTGGGCATTACAGATTCCTCTAAGTTAAAAAGTAGACATATTAAGAATAAGATTCCAAATCTTTAGCTATTTTTGAAACACTGGCACAAATGATTTTTAATTTTATTTTTTTTAACAATAAGAGATAGTTTTTGAGCTTATCCTTTTAGTGAAAACTTAATGTTAATATATGTGTTCAAAAGACACAGAATGCAGTCAAATGGAAAACTGCTAGGTATATAGAAAGGAAAATAATAGACATTTAAAGTAGATACAGAAAAGTGCAATGGTAATATTTATTTCTTACTGGAGAGTGAATCCTGCAGTTATTCTTTATGATCTAAATAATGAGGAGGCACTCATTTGTTACCAAACTTGTAAAAGCATTCCATTTATTCGGTGGAGGCAGAATGTATAATATTTGTTCCTTATTTAGTATATAGGAAATTAATTTATCTTCTAAGTAGAATGTCTTAACTTCACTAGTTTCTTCCCCCAAAACCACATTTTTGGTACTTTTGGGTCATGTTTATGGAATCCTCAATAAAATACAGAATAAAAAGAAACCAGTAAACATGAATAAATGTTTAGAGCCACACATACACTCAAACTTATCACAGTTCTCTCTCTTTAACTGAGTTTTTATTTAGTAACTAATACATGTAATACAAAGTAGAATACATTTCAGGAGCAGAGTTTTTCATATTTTTTTATTAATGTTGGTGTTTAGTAACTTAGTATTTGAAGAGGTGCCAGATATAGCATCCTTCTGTTGCTTATTTTAAATATCATTTTTATGAAAAAGGGCTTTAAAAAAGTAACCATAATCATCTAAATAAATACCTGTCCAATCTTGGTAAAATGTAATTTTAGGGAAGCTATCTAATTTTAATTTTTTTTAATTTAGAATGATTTAAAATTTATAGACATTTAATAAATTTCTCTGTCTCTGAATACTACATTTCATTAGAAATGTAATATTCCAGTTTGTGGTCACACATTCTCCTTTCTTCAAATAAATAAGTCTGAAAGCAGTGAAAACCTCAAAGGAAAATGTTTATATACATTTGCATGTTCATTTGAGAGGTGTTTATGTTTCTCTTAATACCTGAAACTTGTTTTAAAACAAAAATCAGTATTCACTTCATGTCATAAACTTATATAGGGAATTCTGACATATTGCACCAGAATGTTCATGGTCTTGCTTTTAAGTGGTGCTGTTTCCCCTGGGGCAGCTTAGAATGTGGCATTATCACCCAGGGAGTTTGTTTAAAATGCAGGGGCCAACTTAGAATTTTGTTGGGCCTTTGGACCTCATTTTGAAAAATAATTTCTTCAAATTCTTTTTTGTCCTGTGGTTAAATATTAGAAAGAGCATTCCTTGTAAATAAAGAGCAAACGGCAAGGTATAACCTGTCTACATTTTTAAACAAATTATAAATTAATGATTTCAAGTTAGGTATCTTCCCCACCTTGCCTGGCAACAAAAGCTATCAGTTTTCTACCAATAATACACAAAGGATGAGCATTTTTCTACGATATAGTTTTAACCATTATTCAGGGTAATCTTTTATTTTAAAATCCTTTTTTAACTAATAAGATTTACTGTGTATATTTTATACAGAATTACATTACAAATGTTTTTAATTGTGTTATTTTTTTTGCAGTCTTTTAAGTGCCATGCCGGTTCTTTTTGTGTTATGTAGAATTTCTCTCAAAATACTCACCAGGGGAATCAGGCAGTGGATAGTCAGAATGGTTGGTGTATTTGTGTTCTAGGAAATAATTTATTTTGCATAAGCATGTGGTCAGATCATTTTATGCATATGCAGCCTAGATTGGACATCAGGTATATTCTGCTCATTCTGTGCTGGTACAATTACTTTATCAATTTGTTTTGTTTTGACTTTTGTCATGTAGAGTACTGCCTTGGTCATCATAATGTAATCTGTATTTGTATACCTTTTTTTTTAACATTAAAAACTTCAAATAAAATATAATACCCATAAAAAAAAGAAACCATTTCACACTATTGATATAACCGTGGAGAAACAAATAATTCTAAATATCTGTTACCATTCTTATGGAGAGCAATTTTGCAGTATCTATCAAATGTTAGCCTGGATATGACCCAAGACCGAGAAATTTTGCAACACCTATGTTTCCAGGTGTACAAAGAGGACTATGTAAGGATTCCCGATGCAGCATTATTCATGAAAGTAAAAAAGCAAAAATGGGTCACAGTGTAAATGTTCATCAATTGAAGAACTTTGAGAACCCCCCCCGTCCCCGCCCCCCCCCCCCGCGCCGTCTCTGCCTGTCTCTCTCTCTCTCTCCCTCCCTCCTCCAAGATTCTTCTATCTTCTTATTGGTCATCTGTTATTATCTATCATCTGTTTATCTATCAGCTCTCTATCTACTGATCAACTATCTGTCAAGCCAATGACAATGATAACAGGAGCAAGTAGGGACTACACAGCATTTCCTGACCCAGCAGAGATAGAAGAAGCTTTCTTGGGAAGCCATTCAGGCAGTCTTTTAGGAGTTCTTAGAAGTATAACAATTTTGTAAGAATCTAAATTCCTACATTAAATTCTTTTCTGTTTAAAATATCTAGAGCAGTTTGCTGCACAGAACTCTGAATGTTATAACTTTGAAGGGGAAAATGAAAAGGCATTTTTTGGAGCACTCCTATTTATGTAAAATAAAAGATGCCCACTCTGGGTCACACAGGGACTATTTCCAGAGGGTGCAGCAGAAACTCAACTCAGTCGTTGCCACTTAAGGACAGCAAGGGGCCTGGACCCCCCTGATGGGAGTAATGGACCATTTTCTGCTATAGGAATTTTGTACTATGTCATGTATACTATCTTTTTAAATGTATAAATTTGGTAAGACAAGGCATATCACTAAGCAAACATTTTACTGAAACCGGAAAGCAAAGTCAAGGAACATAACATGAGAAAGAGAAAAAAAATCTCTTATGGAAAAAAAAAAAGAAAAGCATAATGCAAGATAGCAAAATTTCTTCTGCATAATCATCATCCCTGGGAATGCATTGTTTTATAGGGCTTCCCAAAACAGGAATTTAAAAAATAACTCAAAGAAAAATGATGGGGAGGTGGAGAGAGAAAGAGAAAGAGAGAGAGGGAGAAGGAGAGGGAGAGACAGGAAGGGAGGGGGGAGGGGGAGGGGAGAAGGAGAGAAATCGTAAATATGTGACACATACACAGAGTGGAATACTCTTCAGCCATAAAAAGAATGAGAACCCTGTCATTTGTGACAACATAAATGAAACCGGAGAGCATTATGCTACATGAAATAAGCCAGGCACAGAAAGACACGTACTGCCTGATCTCACTCCTATGTGGAATATGCAGTGGTTGATCTCTCAGCAGTTGAGAGCAGAATAGTTATGATATGAGGCTGTGGGAGTCGCAGCGAGGGAGGGACAGGGTGAATTTATCAGTGGATTCTAAGTTCCAGCTAGATAGAAGAAGTCCTGGTGTGCAGTAGGGTGATGATAGATAACAATTAGTTACTGTTTTAAAAAGCTAGAAAGGATCGAGAAGGTTTTTACAATACAGAAATAACATTTGAGGAGACAGACACATTTAACCTGAATTAAACATCACACAATGTATACAGGTATCAAAACATCACATCACCCCATTAACATGCAATTTTTATGTTTTTATGTACCAGTTCAAAATAAAATTTTTAAAAAAAATAAGTTGAATGAAAATCTTATTTCCCAGAAATCTGAATGGTAAATGTAAGAATAAACTCATGATATATCTTTTTCTTAAGAAACCAAACAATTAAACTTAGATTCTGTCCACTGGAAAGTCTAGAAAAAAGGACCAACATCCAAATTGGGAGCATGCCTGGCCCCTGGACTCTGATCTTCATCACTATTCCCCCTTCAGTGAACCCAGGTTCCTACAACAGATGGCTGAGTCCTAGTCAGGGGCAAAAAGGACCAAAGACATGTGGTCACCCCAGATAGCAAAGAAAAGAGGTCATATCTCAAGGACTCAGGAGCTAACTGAAGACTCTACCCCAACTCCAACCAAATTTGATGATCAGTAATTGCAACTGATTGAAGCACATTAAATATATTTAAACATATTGGTTCATAATAACACTTGATATAATAAAATTGAACACAAAGAGCAGCTTTTGATCATGATGGACAACTTCAGAAAAAGAGATCAGCTGCCCACAGAGAGGGATGTCACTTTGGTTGTATCTGGCTAAAGGGAGCTGCCCAGATACCTGCCCTTACCTGAGGGCTGCTTGTTCAGGTTATAATATCATTTACAAATATGTACATTTATATTTTTCTGTTGATGCATTTATGTCTTGAGGCATTTTAAAATGTATTATATTTTGACAGGGAAACTATGGATTTATGTATGTAGATGCATGGGTCAGGTAAATAAAATTCATTGTCTCATTGGTTACCTCTGAAAATGTTTTAAAAAATCAGGTTTTTAAGTTTTACTCTTACCTTTCCTTTATAATTTGAAGCAGATGAGGAAAAGCTGGTACTCCAGCTAATAAATGAAGATAAAGGCTAATACAATTAGAATATCACTATCTTATAATCATTATTACATTAATTGATCCAAGCACTGTGCATCAGTGATGGCTGGCATCAGGAAGGAGACAACCAGAGTCAGGGCCTCCTGAAGGAAGAACACGTCTGCGGGGTGGGCCTCCCTAATAACCACTCCCGAGTCCTAATTTCCTAGATCCAACAGTAATCCACCAGGAATATAAAGAGCAGAGAACGAGAGACTGATCCCACTTAATGAATGTTAACACAGCATCTTAGTAAGATTAATAAATAGAACTCATGAGTGCATTATAACATCATGAACCACAGGTAAGTTTAAGGCCTTAGTCACATTGAGGGCAGCTCAGTATCAGAGAATCTACCCGCATAATTAATCATATTAAAGGTTCAAAAAAAACCTGGGTGCAGTGGTGACATCTAGAATTCCAGCTTCTTGGGAGGCTGAAGCAGGAGGATTGCTAATTTGAGGATAGCCTGTGGAACTGGGTGAGACCCTCTCTCAAAATTTAAAAAATAAATGAAATGGGCTGGTAACATAGCTCAGTGGTAGAGCATCCTGGGTTCAACCCCCAAGACCCACCCCTCACACACTCATGCACTCACATGCATACAAAAGAGAAGAATTGTACAATCACTTCAAAATTCATGCTGTCTTGGGCTGGGCACATAGCTCAATTGGTAGAACATTTGCCTTTTATCATGCACGCGGCCCTGGGTTCAATCCCCAGCACCACAAACACACAAAAAAATTCATGCTGTCTTAAAGCCCTAAGCATAACATAAGTAGAAGAACATTTCAATTACTCAATAAAACATATGTGTATATACATACATATGCAGGTATACACATACATATATGTGTGTTCATGTGTTATGTGTATACCACTTATACATATGTGTGTGTGTATACACGCACACACACACACACACACATATGTAACTTAATGGTACAATATGCTATTAAAATATGGCACATGTGGTTATATACCACCCCCATTATTTAGAAAGGAGGGGCGAAGTGCCATTAACTTTAGATAGTATGATTATATGCCTGGAAAATCTAAAATAATATATTTTTTTTAATTTTAAATAAAATAAATTTAAATAAAATAAAATAAATTTTATTTTTATGTTAATTTTATTTATTTATATGGCACCATGAGTTGAACCCAGGGATGTTCTACCACTGAGTCACATCCCCAGCCCTTTTTATTTTTTCTTTTGAGACAGGGTGTTGCTAAGTTGCTTGGGGCCTCGCTAAATTGTGCAGGCTGGCTTTAAATTTGTGATCCTCCTGTCTCAGCCTCTCAGATTGCTGGGATTACAGGCTGTGCCACTGGCCTGGCAAGAATAACATTTTTTTTGTAAGAACTGAGCCAGCTAGTTGAATAATCATTCTAATAGTAGCAGCTTCTATACACCAGCAGCTGCACTGAGTGATTCTTACCTACAAACTCATTTTATTCTCACCACAATCCTGTGAGCCAAACATTGCTATGCTCATCCCCATTTTAGAGATGAACAAACTGAAGGGCAAAGAAGGAATAATTTGCCCAAGTCCCACAGAGAGTAAATGGTGGAGCTAATATACAGAGGCAATAGCCACTTTTTGAAAGTTTTCATTCATAATAATGATCTAATTTAAAAATTTCAGAAACACATATATCGAAAAATGGAGAAGACCAGGGACTGGGGATATAGCTCAGTTGGTAGAGTGCTTGTCTCGCATGCACAAGGCCTGGGTTCAATCCCCAGCACCACATAACACTAAAAACATGAAGACCAGGCCGGGCACAGACTCAGTGAGACCTTTTCTCTAAATAAAATAAAAATAGGGCTGGGATGTGGCTCAGTGGTTGAGTGCCCCTGAGTTCAATCTCCAGTACCAAAAATAAAAAAAAAATAAAAGGAGAAGACCAGAGTTGCTGAGTTCCTGGTGAACTCCATGTTACCTGGTTGTGCATCCCAGTGGTCTCCAAATCGTTCCATCAAAGCTCCTGTCTGCATTCTGTGTTTATTCAGTCTTGTCACAAGGAGGCAGTGGGGACATTCTGAGGAATAAGCCGAAGTTCCGCTGTGAGAGCTGCTCCCACACTCACTGATTTGCTTTCAGCTCACTGCAGAAGATAGTTTGCCTACATCCAATTAAGTGAATTGATAAGTGTTTAATTATTAGCCAGAGAATCTTTTAATTGAGAATCATTGTAACGATGTAGGAGACAGCCAGGAGAGTCTTTGGTGTTCATGGAAATCTGCAGATGAAGATGATCTCATAACAAAATATTTAAATGAGATTTTAAAATTTAAACATGACCACAAGAAAGTGCCAGTGCTGCTAAACTTTTCCAGAACTGGAATAGTTTCGTTATGTAACCTAACTGTATAATTAGTTTGTGTCCTGGAAGATACTTTCAAAATAATAAAGCAACAAAATCTATTCTATTCAAGGTACGCTTCAGGTTTTTAACAACGGGAAAAGATAACCCCTTTTTGCAAGAAAAGCGCAGAGATGTGTGTTCTTGCTGCTCTTATGTCATTGCAAACACTCTTGTAACAACATACTTAATAATTGAGGAATAGATTTTAAAAATATGTAAATCTCCCTAAAGAAGAACCCACTTAACAAAAATATAAAAAGTATAACATCTTCTAATTAATTTTCAAGACTTCCTGATGCACATCAGGGAAGATGAACCTGACTTCCTTAAAACCTCTGTAGAAGATGAACTTGGACCACAAGAGACAAAATCTAGCAAGGGGAGGGGTCTGGTCACATCCACGTTTTCCCTCTGGAGTTTTGAGTGTTTCAAAGAATCCTGATCATCCAAACTAACACAACTGAGGCTGTAGGTGTAGCTCAGTGGCAGGGCACATGCTAAGCATGCATGAGGCCCTAGGTTCAATCTCCAGAACCTAAAATAAAAAAATAAAATCTAGAACTAGAACTGCATATGGCTGTTTACAAAGATTCAAACCAAACTAAAAAAAAAAAAAAATGAGTACATTCAATCACGTTGCTCTTTTCTAATGGAAGTAAAATAGGTTTTTGTATCATTTAATAGAATGAAAATATTTTTAAGTTATTCTCTTTAATTTCTATTTATCATGTATGTTATAATGAACACAAATATTCTAATTCAATGGCCTAGCTAAATACTCTAAAGATAAATATATAGAGGTTCATAATAAATATAAATAAATTTATCAGGACACATTCTAGCCTTAAAAAAAATTAGAATTTGTTTTTATATTGACTTTCCTAAATTGATAATTGGTAGTCAAATTGTCTCCTCCTTGGGCTGCCTACACACCCAGAAATTGTTTACAAAAGCCTTCCCTGAAATAATATCAGATGGTAACTTGGACCTAACAGAATAAGTGAAGACCAAACGGTGGGTGTAGCGTGGTGGAAGAGCACTTACCTAGCATGTGCAAGGCCCTGGGTTCAGTCCCACATACTGGGGAGAATGAAGCAGACCAGAAATGGTAAAATGTGAATAAATAGAAAATATTACATTTTTTCTTGTAATTTGTTTGAAGGACATATAAAGGCTTAATGCAAAAATCATGACACTATATTGTGGGGGTTTTCAACTTAAATGGATATATGATAAAATAGCAAAAATGTCATATTACTTGAGGGAGTTCCCAGAGAAGGGGCTCACAAGTTCGGTCAAAGTGGGAATCCCTGGAGAATGTGAAGGATACTAATTTCATCACATGCCATTCAGAGACACAGACACATTTGTTTAGGAAAGCAGATACACATTCAAGGGAGAATGCGGCCCATCTTGAAAGCAAGATGCTTTTTAAGGTAAAGCAAGGAAAACACATTCAAGGGAGAATGAGAGTTATTTCTAGAGAGATGGAGAGAAACCCCTTGGTCTGCTGTATTAACATTTATTGGTGCAGCCAATATGGAAAGCAGTATGGAGATTCCTTGGAAAATTGGGAATGGAATCACCATTTGACCCAGCTATCCCTCTCCTCCGTCTATACACAAAGGACTTAAAAACAACCTACAACACAGCCATATCAATGTTTATAGCAGCACAATTCACAATAGCTAAACTGTGGAACCAACTTAGATGCCCTTTAGTGGATGAATGGATCAAAAAAATGTGGCATATATGCACAATGGAATATTACTCAGCAATAAAAGAGAATGAAATCATGGTATTTGCAGGTACAAGATGGAGATGGAGGAGATAATGTTAAGTAAAATTAGCCAATCCCCCAAAAGCAAATAACAAATGTTTTCTCTGATATAAGGAGGATGATTCATAGTGGGGTAGGGAGGGGGAGCGTGGGAGGAATAGATGAATTCCAGATAGGGCGGGGTTTGGGAGGGAGGGGAAGGCAGGGGCCAGGGGGTTAGAAATGATGGTGGAATATGATGAACATCATTATCCAAAGTACATGTATGAAGACATGAATTGGTGTGAACATACTTTGTACATAACCAGAAAAAAAAAAAAAACATTTATAGAGACAGGGGTTAGACAAGAGGTACAGTCAGCGTGAAGTTCCACCATGGTGTCAGCACTTCTGCATCATCTTCATGTGCTACTTTTTGTGGCTAAGGATGTGGCACAAGGGCATGAACTGAATTGCTCTTGAGGGGCTTGTTTAACATTTCAGAGGTTCATGGGCATTTCCTGCATTCCAAAGATTCATGAGTACTTTTCTTTTCAGACTCGGTCTACCTTTCTTTTTCTATCCTGAAATTCCTATATTAAATGGAAGTAAATAAAGTTATATACTTATAAGATTTAAAAAAAAAAAAACTGCCCTGTAATGATAAGGTGTTACCAGGTGTTACTGATTGGTGCTGTTGATAAAATAATCAAAGTGAGATAGGAAGCACATGCACATGCACACAGATACACACCCTCGACCTACCCACACACAGTCTTGGTCCCTCAATTCCAATGGCCCTCTTTTCCTCAATGCTGGCATTAGTTCAAGTTCCTTTCTACCATTATTTTCAGTAATTTTTTTTAAATATTGGTTCTAAACAGTTTTTCATGGTTTGATTTGAAGTAAAACAAAAATCACGAAATGCTTTCATGATGCAGCAGAAGTAAAAAAAAAAAAACCAGCTGATTGTTAGACATGCAGATCTTTATTAATAGAAAAAGAACACAAGATCCATTGCCTTCCGTCTTCTAAAATTGGTAAGCAGATAAGAAATGCAGATGAAGATGAGAGAATGAACCAGTAGCTAATGAACACAGGTGCTTTGAATCACTCTAATTTGGGTATAGAATTCTGCATAAAAGAATTTCGATCTTGACAAGCAATAATGTTTCCACTTTTATGCTTTTAGCTAATAATGCAAACAATTTAGAAAACTAATATTACTGTGGACAATCTTTCAAATTAGATGTCCAGTGAGATGCTCTCTAGTTTGGGGGATGCTGATGTTACTGGCTCAGGTAGCACATTTTGAGAACCACTGGGCTCAAAGATGATTGTGTGAATCCAAGAGAAAGATGAATCTGAGAGAATGTAATGAGGAAAGAGGCAAGATAAATCCAAAAAATATTTAGGCATATTTTCACCAGGATACTACAGAGAACCTGAACCAACAGGATATTAATCTATCACCTATTATGCATCTATCTAAAGTAATTAATTGAGGAATTAGTATACATGACAATGGAGACTGAAAAGTCCCAGCAAGTTGGTGGTGTGTTTCAAAAGCCCACAAGCTACAAAGCCAGAGAGCTGATGGAGAAGATTCTGGTCTAGTATTGAAGAACTAGCAGCATTTTGAGCAGAATATTGATGCCCCAACTCAAAGATTCAGAGAGAGAATGCACTCCTCCTTCCTCCACCTTTCTGTTCTCTTCTGGCCTCCAATGGATTGGATGAGGCTCGCCCTCATTGGTGAGGGTGGATCCACTTTACTCCAATTCAAATACTATTCTCCTCTGGAAACACCCCCACAGACAAATTCAGAAATAATGTTTAACCTGCTATCTGGGCATCCAACAACTCATACAGGTCAACACATAAAATTAACTATCACAGGAGCCAATGGTAATGTGGCTGGGTAACTGATTTAAAATGGTTAGTTTGGTTCCCAGGTGAGAGACCATGGTGAGAAATACCTGAACCAGGAATCACCAGACATGCAAAATAAGTTCGATGGGGAGAAGATAAAGCTTTTGTTTGAAGTGCACAGAGTTGAGGTGCTCATTGTGATATCTAGTGTAGATATCCCGGAAGCAATTGGAAATATTGATCTGGAGTGATGAAGACAGATCTGTCCAGAGAGTCACTGGCATTTGGGCTGGGTGAAGTCACCCATGGGATGAGACAGGCTTGCAAAAACGAATGGCCACAGGACATGATGAGCTAGTGCTAGTGGACAGAGGCCATATCCTTTGAGGAGAATAATGCCAGAGGGTGGGTGAAGGAGGGAAATTTTGAATATTCAAGTAACTGAGAGTCAAGTGGCAGAGAAGTGGAGAACAGGAGCCAGAGACGCAAAGCGCTGAAGAAGAAACCCAGAAAGAGGTGGTTATTAGTGCTTAGATGTCAACAGGGAAACAAGTAAGAGGAAGAAAGCATCCACCAAACTTATTGTGGATAAAATTGGAGTCGTTTCAATAGCTGAAAGAAGGTAGAAGGTCGTTTTAAAAGGAAGCTGAGCCAGATGGGCAGCTAAAAGGGAAATGAAAGCGTTAAATGCTTTTAGAAAGTTTAGAAAGAGTTGTGGGGAATGACTCTCCATTTTCTAAGGTAGAAATCGGGCAATCCTGTTCGTATCTCGAGAGGAAGCTGCTGGAGAAGGAGATTGAAGGTACAGAAGAGAAACTGTCCTGTTGGCTCAGGGTTCCCACAGAAGTCTGTGGGAGGAGGAGGCTCTAGGAGACCGGGTGGACCAGCCCTGCGGTGGGGTCTGACCTTGGAAACACAACTTCTAGTTGGAAAGATGGAAATCAGTAGGGGCTCAACAAGTGAGGGACCCTCAACAAGGTTTAATTGAAAAGAATTTAACCAAAGATATGGGAAGAGGTAAGAGAGACAAAAGAGAAGTCGAGGATATACAAAGGCTGGCCACCAAGGAAGGCATTTCGTCTCAAGGCATCGCTTCAAGGAGTGAGAGGAAAGACACAGCCGAGGTGTGGCTGGGGCTGGGGGCGTGGCTATGGCTCATGGGCGTGGTTATGGCCAGGGGGCGTGGCTATGATGCAGGAGGCGTGGCCCTCACTACCAGAGGAGGCCTTTCTTTTGGCTAGTCTTTAGATCTTGCCATCTCTTTGGTCTCCCTATTGCAGCCATATTTTTGGTTAAATTAAACCTTGTTGAATGTCCCTTTTTCTCTCTTTTGGGACCCCCTGCAGACTTCCTTCTTTCTAGCTCCTTATGGAAGCTGTAGCTGAGACCCCCATAAGAGGTGTGGCCAAGAGTCTGTTCTCTGAAGTCTGCAGATACTGAACCATTTCTCCTGGGGAAAATGCAAGGCCAGGCCCAATCTTGGTTACTACATTTTTGCCAACTGATCAATATCTTGTTTTAGGTGTGTTTTGGTTTACAGGCATCTTTTGATACTTGTGTCTTGGAAATGTCTAACTGTGTGCATTTTTTTAATAAAACACAAACAAAAGAGTTCAACATTCTGCTGACCCTTTCCATGTGACCGGCAGTTTCTTCAGCTTTCAGCAGGGCAGCAGTGTTGTCCGCTCTGTTTCTTTTGCCATCTCAAGAACCACAAGTCTCACCGCTTACCTGTTTTTGCCATGGATTCATCATGCTCTATAGATGTTTCCTGGGTGCTTTTCAGCGCCCTCGCAGATAGATGGGTGAATTTCCTCTTCCCTTTCTGAATGAACCATATGGATGATTCATGACCCTGCAACTTCTGCATAAGCCATGCTTCTCTGACATACATATATTTTCTCTAAAGCACATCACAGCCTTTTTTGGGCTAAGGAACACTAAATGGTACTTTGGAACTAGGCTTGGGAGCCATTTTAAGCAGTGAAATCACCAAGAAAAAGTGCAAAAATGTGATACCAAGCAGACTGTCAAATCTGACACTAAAAAAAGTCAAAATACTGGTACTACAAACAGAAATGAGCAAGACAAAAATGCAAGTGACAATCTCCAAGAAAATATTTGCATCATTTATAACGTGAAATGTTAACGTCAAAAAGCTAAGTCCAATTTCTGCAGATTTGCTGGAAGGACACTTGATTGCAATACGAACTGAAACAAGAAGGTAGAGCGTCACCGTGTCTGACCTCAGCTGCCAACAGCACATGAGTAACTTAAATTTTTCACCACTCTGGGCATATTTGTGAATGCCTGGGAAAGCCCCACCATTATTGGTTTCCGGGTGACAAATAAATACAGTGAATGGAAGAATTTGGAAATATGAAATTTATCAATAGTGAGAATTTCATGAAGCTCCTAGAGGCTGTCCTCTTACCCATTAAGGGAACTGTTTTAGTCAGCTTTTTTATCACTGGGGTCAATAGACCTGACAAGACCAATTTTAGAGGAGGAAAAGTTTTTTGGGGGGCTCAAGGTTTCAGAGGTCTCAGTCTATAGATGGCGGACTCCATTACTTTGTACCTGAGGTGAGGCAGAACATCAGAACAGACAGGCATAATAGAGGAAAGGAATTCAGGATATGTCAATCAGGGAGCAGAGAGAGAGAGCGGGCTCTCCTCATCAGAAACAAAATATATACCCCAAAAGCATGTTTCCAATGACTCACTTTCTCCCATTACACCCTACCTACCTACAGGTACCACCCAGTTGATCCCAATCAGGAGATTAATGCACTCATCAAGTTAAAGCTCTCCTGAACCAATCATTTCACCTCTGAATATTTTAGTATCATCTCACACATGAGCTTTTGGGGAATGCCCCATAACAAAACCATAAGAGGAATACTGTAAAAATGAAGAAACTATGTGACACAAACCAGAAGAGGCAACTCAGAAAGCATTAGAACAGATGAGAAAGACACTTTCAGAATGAGGAAGCTAATAAGACACATGATGAACTTGATTAGAGTGAAAAGATACACCAACTGGTGAGGAATTGTACATGGATAGATAACAAACCCAAGTCAACAAATAAAAAAAAAAAATGAACATCATCTCCGGGAAAAATAAAAGATGGAGTAGGAAAAAAAAAGTCATTGTGTTCATTTATAAAACTCAGCTAAAATGAACATTTCTACCATCAAAACAATAGAAGTGGTGAGTACTGATCTAGATATTGGGAGATGACTCTCAAGGCAGAATGAGATGAGAAATTAGAAAGATGAAAGGCTTATGTTGAGGATAGGAAAGCAAAAGGGAGTTCAAAAATCGAAACTATCTGGGTGTAACAACAAAAATTCCCCCCAAGAAATGCATTTTGGTTTTGGGGGAAATTGGGGTAGTGTGCAGGAGATGGGGTATAAGGAAATTCTATAATTTGCTATAAGTATTCTTAGAGTACTTTTTGATATACATAGGATAACTTTCATCAAAATAAAAATGGAGGGTAGATGGGTTTTGACTGATGAAAGGAAAATTGAAGTGTCCATCTGTGGAAGTCAGTGTTCTTCACAAAGTCCTCAGGAAATCCCAAACTTAGAGTCAACCAATGCAAAGCTCAGGCTGGAGCTCAGGTAGATGATCCATGTAGTTCGGGAACTGCATTGAGGCCACTGGACTGGAACCCACGTCCACCACCCTGTGTGTGGTGCTGCTGGCTTTAGAATGTTGGACCAAGCAACGGACTCACAAGCAGGTCTCTGATTAGAGAGCAAAATCTTCCTAGGCAGAGGCAGAAAGCAAAACACAAGCCCCCAAAAACCACACTTTTGCAGCAGAATCCTAAGCCAGGTTCTAGGTTCCCTAGACACAGAGAGGATAGGCACATCCAACTTCACTGTAGGGATCAGGGAAATTGCCTTCTGAATTTGGATCATCCGTGTGAAGTTCCTTCCATGAGAATCAGCACCTGCCTCAGATAGAGAACCGTTTGGACTGAGAAGCCCATAACCTTCAATTTCACCTATGAGAAGACCAAGAATCAGTTGAGAATGACCACACTAAAGAAAAAGAAATATCAAACCTAACAAACAGAAGATTCTCCAAGAGGGCTGGGGTTGTGGCTCAGTGGCAGAGTGCTTATCTAGCACACGTGATGCCCTGGATTTGATCCCCAGCACTCAAAACAAAATGAACGAGTAGATATTAAGCAAGACACCACAAATCTCTCATTCTTTCAACAGGTTGGGAATTCCCTAATGACATAGGCAATATGAATACATTTTATTAGTATTATATGAATATTTATTTACTATGTTTTCCATTATCAAATATTAAAAACAAGTTGTTATGAAATACAACTCTCAAGAGTTTTTTTGCTATAATATTTTACCTACCATCCATGTTTTAAGGGATGGATTTTGATCAATCATAGATGGATATTCCTATAACTAAAGCAATGGATATTGACATCTAAAATTTTGGATAGTTTAGGGGGAAAAAAAAGGACTTTTATTTAATCAAAAAATGCCACAGTACCTTGACTCTTAATCAGATTATTGCCTATGCAGTAAGATTCTGTCTCACAATTCCTCCTTTAGAATTCTACAATATGTTGGTTAATTCCAAAATGTTAATGAATTTGTACCTGCAAAAGAATAACTGTCTCTGTATACTGGGGTTAAAACAGTTTGGGTCTCACCCATCAATATGAAAGTGACTTGCAAACTATCTATCTGCAAATGATTCAGTGCTGAGCTTACTGTCTTTTGAGACCTTATCTCTTAACAAGAGAAACACCAAGATTGTATGCTTACCTTATTTATCTTCCCTAAATGCCAGTTGGGGGACTTTTTCTTTTGTTACAATCATTTCCTAGGTCTTTAATTATGATCTTAATGCTGATGATGCCCAAATTATAACTTCAAGCTCAACTCCTTCCTTGTACTCTAGACCTACATATCCAAATGCCTGCATACCAACTCCATTTAGATACTCAAATGGTATCTCAAAAACACTCAAAACCATACTCTTAATTCCCACCCTTCTGTTTCAGTATGGCTCTAGTATTCCAGTTGTTTTAAGACTAAAACTTCAAAATCATTGCCTAATTCTCACTTTCCAAACATTCCACACCCATCCAACAGCCTTCAATGTGTCCATGATCTAATCAGGCTTCATTGCCCCAAGGAACACTCTCAGCGATGGCCAGTACAGCTCTCACCAGCACTATTGCAATCACTTTCTAACTAACATGCAAGTTCTACCTTAACCCAGTCAGTACACTATCTTCATTATTCAATGGGCAGAGGGATTAATTTAAAATCTTTCACTAAGTAATTTCTACTTTGTGCAAATCAAATCAAATGCTCTTCACAAGATCTGTGTCATTTGTATTGTGTCCCCACCCATCCTCAGTTCATCCTGTTCTCCTGACTTACCCTGCTCAACCACCTACACCTTCTTTCTGATACTTATATGAGCTGTTTCTTAGTGCTCTTCAACTCATTTCTCCTGTTTTGGAAATTATTCCCACAGATTTGTACATTCTTCTTTCTTTAAGTCATTCCTGAAGAAACACCTTATCAGAGAGTTGTTCCAAGAGTCCCAGTACCATCTGCAGCCCCTGTCCATTTTTCTTAATAACCTGCATTATGTTATCCATTATTTATTACTTATCTTCAACCCCTGACCAAAATATAAGTCCCCCAGGTCTGGGCCTTGGTTTTTTACTGGGATTTCACTGGCACAGAAGAATAGCTCCTGAAACAATGTATGAACACAATAAAAATTTATTGAATTAATTCAGAAAAGCCACACGAAAGGATGGTGTAGAGAATGTGGTAAATATGAGTTTAATTATAGAAGTTTCCTAGGGTGATATCCATTTATGTGGTGGCTAGAAATGAACTCTTAAGCTCAAGGAATATGCTCCTTCTACAGTCTCTAGAATTCCCAGGAACAGAGGAAAAGAATGTCTCCCCTCCAGGTCTTGCTTTCATCATTTAAAAAAAATTATGACAGATATGCATGAAGAGAAACTGTATTGCTAGTGCATTCAATTACATATTGAATCTCCCCTCAAATTCTGACTTAGATGGAGAAGCCATCATTCAAAATTTAAGATTCCCTCAGAGATTTCCTGAAGGACAGTTACTGTTGATTTGGCAATGCTGGAACTCACTTTGCCTCTTTGCCTTGTAATGTACATGTTCCCTTGATCCTTGGACTATGGAATGTCTATGCTGATCTGCCACTGTATATTTGATGAACTAACTCTAAGAGGACCTGGAGTTTATCCAAAACTTAACTGAAAACAGCTTGGATTTGGTTTGTAGGTTTGTTTGATTTTTACACTTTTAGTTTTCTGCACATTGTCTTCAACTCCACAAGAGGCGACTGAATCAAAATCTTTGTCTTAATTATTTTGAGTCTTTTGTTTATTTATTTATAATGCACCAGTGGCTTATAATCTTATTTCTTTTCTTTCAATAACTTTGTAAGTTTGTTGCCATTAGTGTTTCTTAGATTATAAAGAAATGCTGCTATAGTTTCTCAGAGCAAAACCTTTTTAAAGCCAGAATGTGCATTTCTTCTATTAATCTCTCTGGCTAAACCATTTTTTCCTTTCATTTCTCAATTACTATTTATTATAGAATAATTGATGTCTTAACTTTGGATTCCTATAAGGCTCCCCAGCAAAATTGATGGCAACTGTAATTATTAAGTATCTGTAAATAGATGGATTCCTTGTTGTCTTACAATGAATTAATTAATGGGTTAAATATTATGCATAATTAGTTATAAATGGCATCTGTTTATTTATTATATTTTATATAACTTAGTTATATTAAATCCATTATAAATTCTGTATGCATTTCTATAAACAAAAATCTGGTCATTGCCATAATCTTTCCATCTTAAACTGCAGTATAGACCAAAACATATCACTTTAATTCAATAGAAGTGGTTAGCTCAATGGGTAGCCCATAGATTTGACTGCCAGAAAGACATTGACTAGTGAATTAGATTAAAAATCTATTCTTTTAGAACTTAAATAAACTATAGTTGGTAACATTCAATAGGAACTTTACTCTTCAAAATACCATTTATTTGAAAAATTGGCATAAATCAATAATTGGAATGGAATCATACTAGTTGTAACTTCTTTTTATGAATCGTATGGTAACTCCTAAAATCAAATAAAATCAAACTGTTAAAATGAGTAAACATTTCTCATTTATCTCATTTATCCACTTTAGAGTAATAATATTTAAAATACGTTATCATATGCCCATTTTCTTTTCTCTTCAACTAGATAAAAAGCTCTTGAAGGGCAGACTCTTCTCTGTATTCCTGTGACAAGCACAATGTTGGGCAAATGACAGATGTTTAAGGGTTTGTGGAAATGGTGAATTCAATTTCCAGTTCCAACTAGGTTTCTGCTGTACAAAATACTTATTTGAAGTTATATTGCAATATAATAGCCTTGTGGTATTTGATGAAAATTGTACTGTGCACAAATCAGAGTGGATGTTGACCAATTCTAGATAAAATATTAGACAAATTCTGAGAAAGAGACTGGAGTACACATCATAGCACTGGGAGGGAACTTAAGATCATAAGAACACAGGCCTGAGGTTTTCTTTAGAAATTTCTTTATAGCAATGTATTTCTTTAAGACAGTGCACTTTTCAAAGCACCTTTATTTAAGGTTCATTTGAACTTCCAAACAACATTATGTGTTGCATAGGGCAGAAAAATATAATTTACCTCTTAAAAATAGGAAGAAAATCTTACAAAGAGAAAGGCAACAATTCAACCAGTGTCACACAGTGAATCAAATTTCACTCTTAAATATAATTGCATCATACTGTGCAATACAGAATACTGTAACATTTATTTTCAAATAAAGCCCAAAATTCTAGAAAAGACTGGCACAATTAATAAGGATACAAGCGGGAGGTGCAGAGGTGCCCTATTTCATTACTACTCATAGAACTGGATGGTGTTGATCAACTGTGACACTTATACTACACACTCACCCCTATATAATATAGAGGTCTTACTAAGTTGATAAGGACCTGGCTAAGTTGCCTAGGCTGGCTCTGAAATTGCAATCCTCCTGCTCAGCCTCCAGAGTTGCTAGGGATTATAGGTTTGTGCCACTCACCATGTAACTACGACCACTCTTTTAACCTACTTTTCATTAGAAACATTATGTACATGAATATATGCAATAATAATCAGACTTACTTTTTTTTAAAAAAAATCACTCATTGCTACAACTAAAAATGTTGTATGGTATTTGAAAAAAGAGGCTATGCTTCCCTTTTATGTATCCCCTATTATAATGCTTAATGATAAAATACATTTTCACAAATATTTTCATTATATATCTAGAACATTAACTTCCTCTTTTTAAGGTCAAGTTTTCTATGTGGAAACAAAAATTGACTAGACAAATTTACAATTTATTTATTTATGAAGCAATAAAACAGAAAGTCCAAGAAAATTCAATGATTAAAAATTAATGCAGAACACACATTCTAAATAGTGTTCTTAAGTTTAAAACAAAAACTGTTGTAAGAATAAACATTGTTATAAAAGTTGAAATTAGAATCTGTGTTCAATTAGAAAATATCACAGAATTTACTTCATATGATTGTCTTTTCATATATCCTGACCTATCTAATTACAATTACATGGTTCCAAAGCAATTTTACACAGGTAGTTTAAAACTTCCCCCTTTCAGTTTGTGAACTGAAGAAAAATGTCCAAGATTTATCTTAATCAGTGATAATAAACTATAAAACCCACATAATGAATGAATTCCAGATTTTTTGAGTTTCTTATTTTTATTTTGCTTTTGTCTGTCATACTTATAACTCCCTGAGCCTTCTCACAGGAAAGTTATTCTCATGAATTTTTAAATCAGATCTCACATTTCAAAAAACTGAGATCTATTTCTAAATGGCCTTATTACAATGATCTTTTGAATTCTCTGTTATTTCTATTGAGTTTTCCACATATAAAATAATCTTTTCTACCATAGACTTTTAGACTTACCTTTAGACTTTTATGTGTAAATGAATTACTATATTTCAGATTAGAAAAGGAGGGGCAGGAAAGCAACTGTATTAATCGATACTGCACATGGGCATATGGAACACTGTAACTTAAGTGTAAAACCTGTAAAAAAGATCTAAACAGTATTAAACAGTGTTCTTATTTTACACTTGAATTAAAGTTAAAATTATGTGATAGAAGAAAACATTATTGCAAATCTGGCAAATAAATCCAGAGTTGTGAAAATTAGAATGGAGACGGCATACAATGTCTATAATAAGATCATTACTTGAGGGGGGATAGTAGAGGATAGGAAAGGCAGCAGAATACAGCAGACACTAGTATGGCAATATGTAAATCAATGGATGTGTAACTGATGTGATTCTGCAATCTGTATATGGGGTAAAAATGGGAGTTCATAACCCACTTGAATCAAAGTGTGAAATATGATATATCAAGAACTATGTAATGTTTTGAACAACCAACAATAAAAAATTTTAAAAAAAGATCATTACTTTTTGTTGTTGTTGATGTTAATGGTAGTTGCCTTGCTTTGCCATTTCACTATTTTTTAAAAACTTTTCCTGCCAATTGCTCACTCTGATTCTTGGGTTCTAAGTGATGCAGTACACTAAATCACTTGATCTTAGACATCACTAGTGAGAGATACTCTTCGATTATTTCATGACAGCTATATCCTATAGTTAGATGTTACTACTAAATAATATGGGACAAGTCTCATTTTACTTCCCCCTAGAAATGAATCCCATAATAGGAAAAACTGCAATTAGATACAATGAAATATACATTAGTGAGTGATTTTTTTCAGCTGTAAACTTTAAGAATTTATGGTCAAAACTTGTCAATTATTTTACAATACAATCAAAACTGCTTTCCACAAACATGACTGTTTGCTCTATTATTAAATATAGTAGGCAATGCTACATTCTATTTTTTCACTTTGTTACAGAAGGTAAGCAATTGGCTTACTTTCCACACCCCATCCATGGGTTGTTAATAGTTTCATGCTTTAAGCATTTCATTGAAATTTTATTATATATGAAAAAATAACAGTGATATTTGCTAAATATGAGTCTCCCAATAGAATGCAGTTAGGAAAGTTGTAAGAGACCTCAAAAATTTGGAGATGCTTGAAATCAGGAAAAATGCATCATATTAACATATTTAGTTGGCAGAAGGACCCATAAACAAGTTTATTTTGAGGCTAAAATATAATTTTATAATTAAACTCTTGTTTAATTGTCTTAGGGTTAGCATGAGATTTAACATAGCAATAGAAAGCATGTGCAAGGATATGTTACATTTAAATTCTGGCAATCTCACTGAACATACAGATAGAAGCTGAAGCTAAGACCTCATTGAAGCACCTGTCTTCCACATTTCTCTTTACTCTCAACTACCTTATATGGTTGTAAGGAATAGCTGTCCTAAAAACATCATGATCATTTCACAGACTCTACTTAACAACTTTGTACGTTTGTTCATTTTCAGATAAACATTTATATCAACTAATATTTTTGAACTTATTTTTAATCTAATCTAAAGCTTATGTTTCAAAAAAGCATGCAGGCTGCACTAATGTATGAACATTCCTTCAATTCTGCTCCATCCAGAATTTGGCTCAATGTCTTCTACAAGTCTAAATTTGTTTTCTTTTTACCTGACCATTTTCATTTTTATAATTTTTAGAACTTGAGAAAACTCTCTTCCTATAAAGTTTTCTGTAGTTTCTCCCTCTGAACATCTTTGAAACATGGTTGTTTCAAACATTAAGTTTACAATTTAAATAGTGTGTTTTATGTTGTCATTTTAATTCAAGAAATATAGACTATCTTGCAATGTGGTAAGTACGGTGGCACCTTTGTACTCTAAGCATGATGAGAGGAACCAGAATCATCGTTAAAGTGCAAAACCTTGGAACTCTGTCCAGAACTATTGAGAGTATTTACATGTAGCTGAGTGCAATGGCACACACCTGTAATCCCCACTGCTCAGAAGGCTGAGGCAGGAGGATCCTAAGTTCAAGATCAGCCTCAAAAAGTTAGTGAGACTGTCTCAAAAAACAGGGGTGGGGGGATTAGATGGTAGGGATGTAGCTCAGTGTTAGTGTGCCTCTGGGGTTCAATCCCCAGTATGTTAAGTTGATAAATAAGTAAGTTATGTTTACATATACAGAAACATTACATGATAGGCTCCATAATCTGTGTAATTTTCATGTTTTTATGTATCAGTTAAAATAAATTTAATGAAAATAAAACAGAATAAAATCATGGTAACCAGATTGTAGTTGGAGAGACCTTGCTTTGTAGGATGCACACATCAGCTCATCATAATACTTGGCCCCACACAGTTCAACAACTAGTAGCAGAATATTAATAATCAGACAGGTGAAAAGGATCATGAGAGAAGTGTAAAGTAAGCTTCAGTGTGAGGGGGGTGCTGGGAAAGAAGATCACAACCAAGTATGATTATAACTATTAATGTCATCAAATACCATTAACAATAATGAACATTGGTTTGCTAATTCTAATAAATATACTTGTTCCAGAGATAGTCATTTAACATGCCTGATCATCTCCACAATGACCAGGGTGGTAGTTACTATTATCCTTATTTAACATATGAGTAACTTTGAAAAGAAAAATCTAAATACTAGGGTCCAGTTCAGAGTTTAAATGTCTATTTTCTCCGTTGTTACAACTTTTTTTCCAAATTTCCTTGCTTAAGTGTATCATTTTTGTTATTACATATATGTTATCTTTCCTATTCAGGATGCAGTGTTTCTTCCAAACTTGTTTGCAGTCTTTTAAATCTTCAAGACTACTCTATACTCATTTGATTCTCCTACAGAATTGATTGGAGGCAGTAAATAAATTTTTCAATTGTATACAAAAATTAACAATTCCCCAAAGGAGAGTTTTTAAAGTTTTATTTAGCCATATAAGGCACATAGTGGTTTGTTTTACCTATAAATGTCTAAATGTAAAGCAAAAGGATTAAAGTCTATGCATGTGTGTGTATTTATGTGAGTGTATGAACCAGTTGTGTGTGTGTATGTGTGTGAATGTATGTGTAAATGTGTAAGGAAAATTGTTATTTTAAAGCATGAGAGAATATGGTAATGACATTAGCTCAAAGGTATCATGATTCTGCTATAGTCCCTAAATACACTGATGATTTGGGGTATGTTTTATGAATTTTTATTTGCTTATTTACTTACCAAAAGAAATTATGTGAATTTATACTTAATACTTTTACATGATAAATTAATTTAATTACATAATAATCCTATAGCAAATAATCCTGGGGTAAAAACTTCAATTCACCACTTTCATAGGAAACCTGGATTATCTATTTTGAAGAAGTATCAGGCTCCCTCTCTTAAAAAAACTTCTATGAAAGTAAATATATTAGTTTTCATGCATCTCTGAACTTTGAAGTAGATATCTTAATAATTAAATCATACTCGCAGAAAAGTTTAACATATGTTTAGCTCTTTTAAAACGAATTCAGGCACATCAGTTATTGTTTAAAATTCAATATAACTTGGTAATAACAATGTGCCTAAGTAGAGTGAGTTTATTTTGGAGTAAGTGTTGTTTTGCTTTTTTTCTTGCATTTGTGCACAACTTATACAATAAATTGTAAAACTTTCCATCATAACTTGGTCAGGTCCTAATAAATTAATGAAAAAGAAAGAGCCTTTGAGAACCAAGGCCATTTCATTCTTTAAAAAAAAAGGCATCCTTTCATTTTTTTATTTTCTTTTTTCTTTGGTATAGTTGAATGCCATTTTTCACAGAAGTATCAAGGGTAGCTGGGTTCTTTCAAAGGATGAATAAAAGAGGAAGGAACCCCATTCATAGTACTCCTAGACTCTCTGTCTTCATCAATCAATGGCAGTTGTAAATAGAGACACTGAAATTTGTTCCTTTAACCTAATGTTTTCTTCTTGCACTTGCAATGTTTTCTATTTTCTTCTTTTTAATGCAATCTCAGAATGTGTTTCTGTTACCAATTGTCTAAAGTTTAAAATTATTTGAGCTTGGAAACAGCAAAATTTACTATTCAATAATATTCTATTTAAAAACTTCTGTTTAAAATGAGATTTTAAAGTTGAAATAATACTTTAATTAAAAAGCTCATTTCACTGTCAATATTGTTTAATTTTGCAAACGTTTGTCACAGATTTCAAAATGTGTCAACCCAAATTTGGGTGTCCCTGGGCTAAATAGTATAGGCAGGTGCATCATCTCCAGAGTGTTCTGCAAAACTTGGCCATCCCACCCCATAGCCTTTTATTTGTGCTTCTATTAATTAAAAACCACAGCTTAACAGAAGATAGGCCATGAGTGATAAGACAGCTTCTGAGTACGTGAAAAATAACTGTTCTGTTTGTCTGAGTGTGGGTTTGCTCAGGACCTGCACTCTTTTGCATGTTAGGACCTTTACTTGCCTGGTGTCATCCAATATTTTTGGATCAAGACATTATAACTTACTGTATCAATTCCTCCTCTTCTTATTGGTGGAGAAAATCAGCCTAATTCTGAAAATCACAAGCTTTTCTAAATTCATGGACAATACATTAATAAAAAATTGCTTAGATTTCCAAAGAAATTTATACTATTTTGTAATAGGAAATTTCAAGAGAAAAATGCTTGGTAGGAAGCCTTTGCTCTTCTATTTTAAAAGCACAAATGGTTTTTATCATGTTTCATTTTCTTGTATTTAGTTTTGTTCTTTCACTTACTCAAACTATATTAACTGAAATCTTATTGGGGGCTGGTAACTTGATCAGTGAAAGATAAATGTGGTCCCTGCCCTCACTGTTTATTTTGGACTCCAAATTATATTCTGGGACTGGATATAAAGGATTATAAATGAAAATGACTGAGTCTGTCCATCCTTCTTTCTTTTAACTTGCAGTTAGAATTCTGTCCAGTTTTTATGAGAGAATGAATGGCAGCATTTAAATGAAAAACTCTTAAAGTTTTAAACATTCCTGGAGAACATTTACTTTTTTAATAATTTCTGTACTTATAAAATTACTCAAGAATGTCACCATTTGAGGGAACAAAAAAATTATGCTATTGGAAGAAAAAAATATTATTACAGACATTAAAAGGGTAGTCATAATTGCCTGAATATGAACTTTGTGACTAAAGCAACCACTTTAGTATCTTATTTCCAAAACAAAAATGTTGCTTTTGTA
This sequence comes from Marmota monax, assembly GCF_021218885.2. Taxonomy (NCBI): domain Eukaryota; kingdom Metazoa; phylum Chordata; class Mammalia; order Rodentia; family Sciuridae; genus Marmota; species Marmota monax. Next base: position 66,748 of record NW_026694904.1, on the reverse strand, counting down.
TTTGTTCCACACATTTATAATTAGATGTTCAGTTTACAAAAGATAACAAACTAAGAATAGTAATGACAATAAGAAAAATAAAATGAAGACTTCCTGACTGCTGAGCTAATGCTCTTTAAGGAACCACATCATGTGACTATATTCTGGTTGTTTGGCTTCTGTTTCCATTGTTACAAATTCTATTTTATGCCTGTAAATTCTATTTCCTAAATTTGCATGCACAAAGCACAATTTATTACACCAATGATATGTTTCCTGGTACTCTTAATCTGGCTTGAATAGTTAGTTGCTTTACTTCAACTCTTCACATAATATATATGAAGTTACAAATCTTCAAAAACATACATATTCTAAAGCTTATTAAATATGTTGTGCCTCAAAGAACATCCACATATCTTTAGTCAACAGACCAGGAATTGCTAAAGTTAAAATTTTAGTTATGTTTTTAATTTCTAACACATTGACTATTTGATTCTTCATTCAATCAACATTTAAGGCAAGCATCTACATGAGATATAGATTCATGAAAAGTTCCAAACATTCCCTGGAAGAGCAATTAAATAAATAATGACTTATAACTTCTGGAATTCCTCTGGCAAATCTTCCTAAAATCTCTAATGTTGATTTCATAGAATATCAAAAAGAAATTCTTTGTTTATGTGCTCTTTTAACTAATGTGTCTATCCTAAATATAGTACAATGTTGCCAAATACAAATTTAGCTGCATTAAATGAAACTGTATTGGAGAGAGTTTTGTTCGTTCAGTGTAAATTAAATCACTAATGTGGCAAACAGAGTAAAAATGCACAAGGTAAAAAACAAGAAATTCTTGCATTTTTCCCTCAAATAATTTTATGTCTTTTTCTTGTGAAACAATACAAGTCTTAAAAACTAAACTCAATGTTAATTAGATTAATTCTTGGAAAAGTTTAATAAGCAAGACATTAACAATGAGGGAGAACAGCTACACTACATTTCAGAGACTCAATGAGAAACTAACCTTTTTGAAGAGATATTAATTCAAGAAGAAGAAGAAAATTAGATTAATGGTCCTTGGAATGGAGAATTTCAAAAGTGTCTCCATCATCTGTAGGCATTTTAGTTTTTTTGTGAACAGTCTTTACTATATATCATTCGAACAAAAACATTTTATATATAGTTGTGAAATTCTGTGTTGTAAGAAAACCACTTGACATATTTGATTCATGTTCTGATTCTAGTTTCAAGTTAAGAAAATGGATAAATTGGCTTAAAGCATCTTAATTACAAAAATCTGGAATATTTATTCATTATAATTTTACTGTAAGGCATCATGCTCTGATACAAAGTTTGACTTAGAACCATTTCTGCCATCATCTAGAAGAGTCCACCTTCATTTTCCTGCTTTGTGTATAACATGCTCCCAGGTCATATTCTAAGAAACTTTGGAATATAGGTCATCTATGTGGAACACTCTAAATTTTATGCATCTTGCCTTCTGAACATGACCTTTTGTGTTATCAGTGAAGCTAGCATACAATTATTGTGATCACTTGATAATGTGATCACTTGGTTGGTTTAATCTGTTTGTTTTTTTTTTTTTTAAATGAGTGCGATCTCTGTAATCAGTTGTATTGCAAATGTAGCTGTTGTGCTTAGATGTTGGGAAATAAAGCAAAAAAGTGAAACTAAGAACAGCAAGGGTGATGAAAATGATAAGGTATAGAAATCTGCAGGATGCTCTGTGTGAGCCATCTTGATCAAGCAAGATATATTTGAACCTAACATACATATATAGGCTCATAAGCATACTATGCACATACATCTTAAGGCAAGTTTCACAAAATGTTTACCTTTATTTATCCCACTAAATGCAAAACATAGACTCTATTCTTCTATTCTAGTATTCCACTCCACTGCACTCTACTCCACTCCATTCCGTTTGTTCATATTAGTTAAAAATATAATGGGGTTAGGCACTGTGGCACAGTCCTTTAATCCCAGCAGCTCTAGAGACTGAGACAGGAGAATCTTGAGTTCAAACACAGCCTCAGTAACAGCGAGGTGCTAAGCAACTCAGTGAGACCCTGTCTCTAAATAAAATACAAAAATGGGCTGAGGATGTGGCTCAGTGGTCGAGTGCCCCTGAATTCAATCCTTGGCAAGTCATTCCCCACCCCCCAAATAAAATCAGTCCCTGTGAAATAAATAGACTTCATTTCACTAATGGATCATGATATGTAAGTGGGGGACAATGTGACTAGTGTCAGTGAGTGACTCTTGATATGGAGCACGCAGATAGTTTTTCTTTTAATGAATTATTTATTTTTTTTCTAATTTGTTATATATGATGGCAGAATGCAATTCATTTCATATTGCACATATAGAGCACAATTTTTCAAGTCTCTGATTGTACACAAAGTATTTTCACACCATTTGTGTCTTTACAAATGAACTTAGGGTAATGATGTCTAACTCATTCCACAGTCTTTCCTACCCCCATACCTGCTCCTGTCCTCTTCTTCCCCTTTGCCCTATCTAAAGTTCCTCCATTCCTCCCATGCTCCCCACCCATCACCATTCTGAGTCAGTATCCTATATCAAAGAAAATACTTGGCCTTTGGTTTTTAGGGATTGGCTTACTTCACTTAACATTATATTCTCCAACTCCATTCATTTACCAGAAAATGCCATGATTTAATTCCCTTTTATTGCTGAGTAATATTCCATTGTGCATATATACCAAAATTTCCCTACCCATTCATCTACTGAAGGGCATCTGTGTTGGTTCCACAATTTAGCTATTGTGAATTGTGCTTAGATAGTTTGAAGAGCTTGCTAAAGGTATGGAATGATAAGGGGATGATGAGGGCATTCCATTAGATTCTTTAATAGATTGATGACATCCCTTTGAAGTAATAAAAGTTAAATGGTATAAAGCTATTTACAGTTAGAACACTATATAATACCTACTTATTATATTATCAACTTTATTTGTATTATCTCATTTAATCTTTACAACAGTGTTTTTAGATTGGTCAAATTATACCCCAGTATTATACTTAAGGGAATTAATGTTCAGTGGGAGGAAATATTTTTTTTATTCACCAACATTATAAAAATAAATAAAATCTTAATACAGAAAGTTTGACTCCAAATCTATTTTTAAGCTTGCAAAATCCAGTAAGATAATTTATTTCTTTTCTTTGTTCCAACAAAAAGATTTCTTCATGACCTTCTCTGTGCCATGCACCATGAACATAAAAGTAACTGACTGCTCTGATAGCATTCATTGTAAAGAGAAGGATAAACAGAAGTCAAGGTTGAAGGACATTCCAAAACTAACAGAAGAGGCAGAAAAACATAATCAGTTACACATTGACTATGAAAATAAGGTAATTCCTTTCTTCAGAATTTTTCTTACAGAAGAAATCTGTAAGTTTATCAACAGAAGAAAAAAACATGCTGGATTTGATGTCTTCCAACTTTCTACTCTAGGAATCTGCCACATTTTTCCTACTGTGAAATTTTTGGTTTGGAGTCGTACACTATCATCGGGTCACCTGGTAGGTCTCTGGCCTCACATACATTCTCTTGAAAGTCAACATTTTAACTCTAGAGTTACTGATTGTAGTAAGGAGATTAATAATTGCTCTTGGTTGCAGCCTATATGGAAATCTACACAGTCAGCAGCAGTGTTCTGGTTATGGGAAAAGGACTCAGGTGATGCAGGGCTGTGATTCATTGCTACTAAACAATTTCAGTAAAGTTCAAGGTCTTTAGGTCTAAGTGTAACTCATGAAACTTACCCCTTACCTGTGAGCTTCTCTGACAATATAAATAAAAATTTAGAATTAGAGCAAATACAGAACTCTGCACAGAATCACCTTATTATAATATGAAATTACTTATTATAATTGGCAACAGAACTCAACCTACAAGGTAAAAGCTTACTTTCCTTTTGTAATTTCACACAAATTTTGATAGAAACACCTTTGCAGCAGAATGGTGCCTAACACATTTATTATTATCATTATTATTATTATTATTATTATCATCATCATCATCATCATCATCATCATCATCATTATTATTATATTGTAAGGGTCCGGCGAACGTCGGAGGAAGAGACCACCAAGAGACCGCGGCTCATGCAACAGCAAAAGGGGTTTATTGAGGATCCAATCCAGCGTGCTGGGGCTCCGTGCTCACTCAAGAAGGGAGAGCAGCCCAGAGCCCCGAGCAGGAGTTGAACAGTGCTTAAGTACACTTTTTGGGGAGGGCGGGGACTTTACATACATCACAGTCTCCTTTAACAAATCATCATACACTGCGGGAAAATCAAACAACAATTCTTAAACATGATTAGTTCATTCATTGGCGGGAACAGGTCGGGCGGGAGTGATAGGTGAGTTCTAAGGGGGGAGGTACATTCAAACTGATTGGTTTAGGCCCTGCGATGCCTACGTGCAAGGCCGCACAGCGTCCTAGGTTATTAAACAACCAGATGGTCAGGGGGAATATTTACTGGGCAGTTTCGGGTATTGTCCTAACAGCTACAGGAATTTCAGGTTTTGGGGATGTAGCATAGGAACTTAACAATACCTGTTCCTTTACTTTTTAACTCAGGCCTTGCAGCTTAGAAACTTTATAATGCCCAGTCTTTTACACTTTAACTTCAATTTCTTTTACCCTTACAATATGAATACAATGAATGTAGGTAAAGAAACTAAGAGTAACTGATTCAAGTTAGTGTTATCTGCTAAAATGTTTGATATGATATGAAAGTACTTAGATTTTAAGATAATGTCAAACTAATTATAAAAGCAAAGTTAATATGGGAAGTTACAACTGATTTCAACTATTCTAAATGTTCTTCTTGAGTTTTCTTTACAGGCAGTTAAAAGCCATATGGGAAATTATGTCTACTTGATTTCTAGTCCATTCATAACCTTTGTCTAATTTTGAGCCCAAATTTATATACCATACTTTGCTTTTTGGAAATTTAGTTACTGCTCAAAATTAATTAATCTTTAGAGAACAAGACTTGTCACCATTCTAAAATTTCCAATAAACACTGAAAGCAATTCCAAAAGAAGGGCCCTGCAACATGACTTCAAAGTATCAGCGCCTGAGGCAGATTACCGGAGCCCTATTCCTATTCCTCTGGAACAGGGTCCATATACAACTCAATCAATCCAGCATCACAGCAATTATATACAGCTTAACTCAAATCATCATCTCAATGGTTCCCTGGCATCACCTTTCAAACATTCCCTCTGGCAATATGCCAGGCGTCATTCTGACTCGTGGCTCTCAACAGGTTCCAAAAAATTTGTGCTGTTTTAAGTCACTACCTTTGTGCTAATTTGTTACATGGGGATTGAAAACTGACAGTTCATGGCATTCTTCTTTAAACATGGGGAAAATCAAATCCAATGGGGGAATTCCTCTACGTTAGGTCCCCAGGCCCAGGAAGATCCCACCTGGATTATCTCTGCCCACTGGGAGCTTCACTGTGTCTTCTTGCTTCTGCATGGAAGGGAGCTTGTGTTAGTAGCCGCGTGGCTTGCCCAGCCCCCTCCTGCCAGGAGATCTTGATAGTTCTGAGCATCTCCCCCTGTCCTGAGGTCTGTCCCTGTCAGTTCCCACAGGCCGCTCTCCTGCTGATGAGACAGCCCAGTTCCTTGTGGGCCCCTGTGGATGCCTCATGAGACAGAACACATGCTCACATCTTGCTGAAGTAATTCCTTTTCCATTTTTAGCTTCTTCTGGGGTGGCTGAAGGATCATTCTAAGAAGCTCCCTGGTGGCTCTCTGAAAGGACTGAGAAGACCCACGGGCATAGCTTGTACCCCTGGTGTTGAGTGCTGGGACCTTTTCATCTTCCTGAGATTGCAGCAAAGGGCTGTACTGCTGCACCCCTTCAGCTCTTTGTGTTAACCTCCAGAGCAGCTATCTCTTATTTTTAGCACCTTTTGCCATCTGTAGAAGATGAAGATTTCCCACATCGACAGCTCTTTCCTCAGTTTCTCCCTCTCTCTTCCCACCCCCAAATTTTACTATAAACATAAAGAAGAACCAGCTTTCACTTCAACACTTTGCTTAGACATCTCCTCCCCCCAACTCACAATTGACAGGTCCTACCTGCTAAAGGACTGCAGGGAACCCTTTTCCTAAGCTTCTGGCCATGGTGGAACAAGGGTCTCCCTTCCTGCAGTTCCAATAACATGAGGTTTCTTTCTTCTGAGCACTCCTTTGCAGTCCTTTTAGGGTCCATATATATAGCAGTCTTTCAAAACAATCTAGGCTTTTAAAATTATTATTATTCTCCTCAAAATTCCAGCAGCTTTAGTTTATTTACCACCAGATTCCAAAACACTTTGCACATATTTGAGGTTTTGTTATGGTAGCATGGCTGGTACCAGAATTTGTATCAGTGTTCTGTTGGTACCATACCTATGATCACAAACTTAGAAACTTAAAAAAGGACCCACTCATTATCTCCCAGTTTCTGTGCACCAGATGTCTAGCAGGACTCAACCAAGTTCCCAGCTCAAGGAGTCACAGCAGGACCAACTGAGGTCCTGCTGCCTGTTTCCCTCAGGAACATCAGGTCCTCTTCCAGGCCCATTCTTGGGACTGGCAGAATACAGTTCCTTGAACTTGCAGACTAAGGTTCCCGTGTCCTCCTGGGTGTTTGGGAAGCAGTCACTCTTGGCTTCTTGCAGCCATTCTCCTATCCCTGCTTATGGTCCTCTCCATCTTCAAAGGCCAGTAACAGCGGGGCAAAATAGAGTTGAACAAAGATTCTCCCCGACAGTCACCCCCAAGGTGGGGTTTAGTTCTATAACCTTGCTTCAACTGGGACTTTACTTCATTTACTTTAGTGTGTGATAAGTGAGCTCCTGATATAACCCCCTACCATGATCTTTACCATGACTGTCCCTGATCCCATCTGAGCATACTTTGATTATGCTATTTCTCTCTACAGGTTCTCGTGTGGCATCCAATGGCAGCACCTTGGTTCTCCTGAAGTTCAGGAACTATGCCAGGGTTTCTTTTATGTAACTTGTGTACATATCCAAAAGTCCTGCTTTTTTCTTATCCATCACAAATTATAGACTGAAGTGCTAGACACTTATGTAATTGGCATTTCTAAATTCTTCCGGAAGCAAATAATGAATGCACATAAAAAATAAAAGTGATAAAATATTCTTCATTGATTTCACTTTAAAATTAGCCCAATTAAACTAACAGGGATTATAAACTCAGTTCACTACAAAAATTCTATCAAATAAGAAATGTATCTTGAGAAGATTTAACTGATGCCAATTATTAAGTTACAGTAATTATTAAATTATTTTTGCAAAATGCTCATATGTTTCAACATATTTTTAAAGCACATTAGTTAAGCAAAAATAATATCTGCTTTCTTCTTTGAGGGAAGCTCCTTCTATCCATGATTGCAGAAGATGAAAAACTATTTGCTTTTAACCTCCTCAGATTAAAAGAATGTAATCAGAGACAGAATGACAAATTGATTAAAATAAAAAGCTTTTTATAAAACTTGAAAAGTACTATCATCTTGTTATGTATTCATTCATATGAGTAATGTTCCATTTGAGGTCAAACAAAATATTTTCCAAAAGTTATATATTTCTGTTGAACTACTGTATTTCAAGTTTCTCAGCCTTAACTTCTGTAAAAATCATGTTATATTGAATAAAAATGCAATTTTTAATAAATACAGAACATAACACTGAAAAAGGTACAGATGGAAAAATGTTTTTATCTTGTGGTTTTCCTGTTTATTCATGTTTAGACAGTACGTAGAATTAAATCCATAAAAATGGAAGCTGTTTGAATCAGACCATCCTGATTCTAAGGTAACACAGAAGATCAGCTTTCTTTAAAATGGACAGAGAACTGGTATATGTGCTTTTTGTTTTTTCTCTGGTGGGGAATTAATATGAAATATCAAAGTTTTCAAAGGTTTGCATTTGTGGTCTTTAAAAAAACATAGCTGTAATTTTGTGAACCTTATGCCAATAGCAGTGGGATGTGCCACCACCTCTGATGCTGAGCTATCCTGGTCAACTGCCTTGACTTTTATAAGATGTGACAGGAAGCTATGTGGGGCAGTTTCAGAATCTAGACCTCACCAGCTTTCACAGCTTTTCACAACCTCCTCCCCCACTGCCCCCAGCCCTTGAGGAACTCTGGACCCCCAGGAAGAGAAGAAGACCCAGTACCAGATTTTAGGGTCTCTCAGCTGCTAAACTACACATGCAGTGACCTCCCCCCACCCATGGCAGCTGCATGAGGGAGCCCAACATATGTCAGAGCAACCAGTTGGACACAGCATGGTGAGAAGTATAGGTAAGGGTTGTTTTCAGCCACTAAGCTTCAGGTTAAGGGATTCAGTGCAGCCACAGAGTCCAAAAATCTAATCCTACACCAAAAGCTGATACAAAAAAATGAGTCCTTTTTCAAAAACTCCACTTTACCACAGCCTTCTTTAGCAAACTGCTATATACAAAGAGATTCTGTACCAACATTTTAATGATCTTTTTCTATTCAATGAGTCAAAAGGAGGTAATATTATGTCCATCATTTTCAGAAAAATGCATTAGAGAATAATATTAATAGAAAAGATTATTTTTATACTTTGAAAATTTGTAATTAATTTCTCCTATTCAAAAATTATACTTAGTGTATTTTTATCTTTAAATGAATTAAAATTTACAGTATCGTTTTATCAGTGTAAGAGCTCACAGGCTTCAACCCATCTTCAATTTCTCAGGGACAGGCAGCCAATTCTGCAGGTAATATTTCCTCCATTGTATTGTTATTGATTTCTCCTTTTTCTGGAGAATTTTTTTTCTCCTTGGCTTAGAGGAGTGAGAAAATCTATTGGGGTAAAATTCACCTAGACCAATGTGAGAAATGGAGCCCACATGTGGAAATCTAGGCTCTAGCTTGAGAAACAAAATAATTGTGACAGAAGTATTTTCATTTTAGCACAAAAATTTCATCCTTAAAGTTTAGATTTTTTTTCACTTTATTTTATTTGTGTGTGTGTGTGTATATATATGCATATATATGTGTGTGTATACACACACACACATACATACATACACATATATTTATTTTAATGAGGTGCAGAGGATCAAACCCAGTGCTTTACATTTGCTAGGCAAGTGCTCTACCACTGCGCTGCAACCCCAACCCCTAAAGTTTAGAATTTTTCAATGAGCAAAGCAGAATTACTTGAGAAATCTCAAAGGCAAATATTCTTGCCATAGGCCAAAAAGAAGTAATATTCATTTACCTCTTTGAGATCATTGATTTTCTCAGGTAGAATTTCCCCCCAGTATCTGAAAGTCCAAAAGGAACCTTGCTACCTGTCCTACCACCTGTCTCACTAGCAGAGCCCCGCCTGGCTGTCTGGCACTCCTTCTCCAGGATGCACTTCAGGATGGACAATTTGGGGAATCATCTGCATGCACCACAATCCGGTTCCTCTGCCTCCCACTGTCCTTCCCTGGGCAGTCCCCAGCCTGGCTTCCTCTGGCTCTCCCTTCCCTATTTCTGCTCCACCATGCTGAGCTACATAGAATGGCAGAAGAGAGACATCAGGGTGGTTTCTGATGGCTTTGTACACCATATAAACTAGGCCTCCCTAACTTTTTGTTGCCCAAGTGAAACACCCCCTCATGATCAAACCATTGTTTGGGGGCTTTGTTACCCATACTCAACATAACCTCTAACTATGCTGGCAACCTGATGCCCTCTAGTCCCTGAGAAGTGCATCACAGTCCATTTGAATAATGTCACCTGAAGTTGTGCAGTACCCAGCCTGTGCAGTTATCTGTGGTGACCCTACTCTGTCCTCAAACCATGAAGCTCCTAACATTCAAATATGACTTCACCTTAAAGTAATTCAAAGACATACTCCCTCCTGAAGTATGTACAACATAGCTCCTTTTTTATTACTATTATTTCATGTGTTCTCTTAGACAAAAGGATTGCTTCTTTCTTTCTTTCTTTCTTTATTGGTACTGGGGATCTCACTGAGTTTCTTAGGGCCTCACTAAGTTGTTGAGGCTGGCTTTGAACTCACAATCCTCCTACCTCAGCCTCCTGAGCCACTGGGATTACAGGCGTGTGCCCTGTACTTGGCTTCCTTCTTTATTTTAGATTGTAGTCTCTAAGCGTAAACTTGATTCCCTCCCTTTCCATTTACTCTAGGCTTTTAATGTACCTGATTTTATTGAAAAAAAAATGTTTTATTATTTTTTGAGATTGAAACAATAAATGTGGTGGGAGTCTTGTGTGACCATTCTGTGAGGCTGGGCATGAAGTTTACAGTTGTAGTGTCATGGAACACTAAATAATTTCAGATGTGGAGCATTTTGGATATCAGATTTCTGGATTCAGGATGCTCGGCCTATGTGTGGACCGTGAAGCTGTTTATTGTTTCCATCTGACAGTGTTTAACTTACTACTATTTCACAAGCCCCGCCCCCAGAGCCTCAAAACATCACTGGCCTTGTCAGCCCCTATATTTCTGGGGTTCCCAGGGGCTCAGCTGGACAATTTTTTCCCTGATCTCTCTTGGAGTTCTTCATAAAGTTGCTGCTCATGGTGATGGAGGCTGGAATAATCCCAGGACCCACTGCCCCTGGGATGTGGGCTGGCTGGGCCTCTCCCTGTCCCTGTGATGGCCTTTTGGGGCCACTCTGCACTGCTTCTGAAGGGGGTGGGGCAGACCTTTGGTTGATGGTTCTAAGAGGGAGCAGCCCAAGGCAGAGCCTGAAGCTGCTGTCCTCCTCTCCTTGAAGCCTGAGTTGAGTGTAGGAATCTACACATGTGCTTCTCAGAGAATAATTGCAGGGTGGCATTTCCACTGTTCCTGGCACAGCAATCAATTCTGACAAGGCACTGTGCTGCTCAGTTAAGGCACCGGGCGTAGAGTACAGTGAGCTCTTCAACCAACTTGGTCCATACTTGTGATTTTGCTTACACCCTTCTGTCAGAATAACTTTCTTTCTTTCTTTTCTTTCTTTTCTTTCTTTCTTTCCTTCCTTCCTTCCTTCCTTCCCTGAAATAAAATTTATTTAAAGTAAAAAATTAAAATTCTAGATGGGCTGAAAATTATTAACTGCTTAGATGTAGCTGATGTTACTGTAAACTGTATTCCATGCTGGGGGATAGTTATCATTAGAAAGGCCCACCAAACCAAGTTTCTGGAATTTCCCCATCAGGTAGAAACTATTTTAATTATCACACTAACAAGTGGCTTAATGGAAATGAAATGTGATATACATGTTTCTCATTTAAAATTTTCAGTAAACATATAAAGTGGCAACTGGGAAACTGGAGTCAATCAGTGTTGCATGGCAAACTAAGTCATGATTAAAACTGCTCCATTTGCGTATGAGTTGCCAAAATGCATCCTGCTATCATGTATAACTAATTAGAACAAATAATATATTTTTAAAAACTGCTTAAGCAAGCAAAACAACACTGAAATTTCACTTTACTCCAGTTAGAACATCAGCCATTAAGAATAAAAACAATAAATGGTGGACAAGATGTGGAGAAAAAGGAACACTTTTATACTGTTGATGGGTTTGTAAATTAGTACAACCAGTATGGAAAATTAGTACGGAGGTTCCTCAAAATACTTGACATGGAACCACCATATGACCCAGCTAAACCACTGCATAGTATTTATCCTTAAGAATTAGTCATACTACAGCTATAGATGCATACCCATTTTATAACTGCTAAATTCACAATTGCCAAACTATGGAACCAGCCAAGGCATCCATCAGTGAATGAATGGATAAAGAAAATGTGGTTTGTATACACAAAGGAGTTTTATTCAGCCAGGAATAAAAATGAAATTATGGCATGTATAAGAAAATGAATAGAACTTGAGAACTTAGGTTAAGTGAAATAAGCCAAACTCAGAAGGTCAAAGGTGGTATGTTTTTTCAGGTGAAAGCTAGAGAGGAAAAAGGAAAATAAAGGTGTGTGTGTGTGGGGGAATCTCATGTAAATCTATAAATCAAGATAAGATATCAGTTGAGGGGGAGGGATCAGGGGGGAGGGAGCAAGCGATAAAAAGGACAAATACTGGTTAATGCTACTGGCCAAATTGTTACATTGTGTTCATGTACGAATATGTTACAACAAATCCCCCATTATGTACAACTATAATGTGCCAGCAAAAATATTAAAACAAATAAGCTGTTTAAATCATAATTTATAGTTTCATAAAATCAACTTTCATCTAATTATGGAAAAATTAAACTTTACTGTCATTTTGGTTGTGTTCTGGAAAAAGAACCACCAAATTAGGGGTACGTAAGTTAAAGCTAAAAATCAAGCCTCATGCCATGAATAAGCAATATGGGAGAGTGAGCACAAGCAGGTCTATTTGGTTGTGTTTCTACTTATGTATGCTTGTTACACTTTGAAATTCCTAAAACCAGGGAGATTGGCTTGGTATTTTGGGAAACATACCCGAAAATAGGAGAACTTTTCACTTTAGCAAAAACAATGAAAATAATAAATGCACCACGTTTCCCGCTCCGTCGGTTGACACACACCTATTTTCCCAGCAGAAACCCGGGATCTAGACCTAGGGCGGGCGCAGGGGGAGCGAACAGCGGGCGCCTCCTGCACTCAGCGAGGTGGCACGCGGCGCTGCAGCGGAGCGTCCCCAATGGGCTGGCAGCCGCGGCCCGGCAGCGTCCCCTCCTCTGCCCATCCCTCGTGGAGTTCTGGGCTGGAAAAGCATCCCCGCAATTCGCAGGCCCGAACGCGGCTGCGAGCCCAGTGGCCTCGGAGGCGCGCAGCGAGGGAGGGACGCGCCCCGCAGGACAAAGGCAGGCTCGCAGCCGAGGGAGGCGGCGACTACCAAGAGCTCAGGTCGCAAGAACGCACCACCGCCCCGTCCTCCGCCCCCCCGTGGAAAGGCGGAGCCCCGAATTCCGCCCTGAAAGGCGCCCCCGCCGAGCGGCAGCGGGTCCCGAGCGGCGGCGCACGCGGGCACCGGCCGCATGAGAAGCGGGAAAGGCCTCAGGGGCGGGGCCTGCGCAGCCCCAGGGGACCTGCCGGGCGAGCGAAGCTAGCAGGACCACGGGGCGGGGCGCTCGCTGGCGAGGTTAGAAGGGCAGGCGCCGGGGGCGTGGCCTGGTCGGGCGGCGGAAGCGGGGCCTCGAGGGCGGGCAGGGCCTGGGCGGGCGAAGAAAGGGCGGGGCGGGGCCTAGGGCCGGAAGAGGAGGCGGCTGCAGCGGGATCCGGGAGCGCTGCTGGCGGCGGCGTCTAGCGCAGCCAGTGCCTGAGGCGGCGGCTGCGGGCCGAGGTACCAAGGGGCGGCGGTGGCAGGGCCGCAGTGCCCAGGGGCGGCGGTGGCAGGGCCGCAGTGCCCAGGGGCGGCGGCGGCGGGAGCGAGGCCCTCCCTCGGTCGGCAGCGCGCGGCTGGGCTGGTGGAGACCCGCCTCCCCTCCGCGCCACCCCCGCTCCAGCGCGCCCCGCGCCGCGGGCCAGGAGGGTTGGGGACGCCGCGCTGGACGCAGGCCGCGGCCCTCGCGGGGGCTCCGAGGATCCCGCACCCTCCCGCGGACACACCCCGGGGCGGGGCGGGCGGCGGCGGGCGTGCCGGGCAGGGGGACCGCGGTGCGGGGCGCGGCCTCTGCGGGGCGGCCAGCCGCGGCGGCCCGGGCGCAGGACCCGGATCCATTTGTCTCCGGCCGAGCTGGACTCGGGCTGCCCGCCGGCGCCGCTGCTCCCCGCCTGTGCTCGGGAGGAGTTCGCCGCTGCGCGGAGCGGGTGGCGTCTGACCCCGTCCTGCGTGTCGCCCTTGGTGCAGCGCGGGGAAGGAGTCACGCTGTAGTGTGTTTGATTCATCATTCGTGGAAGGGACCATCGCCTTCCCCTTTCTGTTGACCAGTTCCCATCCCGCTGCTACCCTGGTGTTCTTCTCCTAGATTTTGCAAACTACCAACAAAGAAGTACAGCGAGTCCAGTAGACAGCCCCTGACTGCCTTGCAGGGCGAGCTGGGAGCGCTTCCTTGGAGACGCTGTTTCACCAAGCTAGCCTCAGAGCCTTTGGGCCAAAATGAAGGGTATCACTCCATCAAGTGCATAAAGTCTCTTTTTCTCCCTTTCTAGGGTGAAAAGGTTTCAAAAATCGATATTAAATTATTAAAATCTGGCTGCTTGGGAATTACGACCATAGAAGAAAATAATTCAAAAGGGAAATAGAATGAGTATCTTTGAGGGGTAAGTGTCCCAACTTCTTGCAAGTGCCAGAGATGAGGTGTATGGATTTTTGAGATTAATGGGTGAACTGTAAATAAGCTTTTAATATATGGTGTTTTGCACTAAGATATTTTTGTTTCGTTTTAGTTACTTATGGAAATTCTGGATTACCTGGACATCTTAAGACCCAGGAACCCGTTTATTAAGAATCTGCTGTCTTGAAAATTGCCTTTTATGAATGCTTTGAATTAAGAAGGTGTAAACAGTGGTTTGTCATTTCTGCCACATAATAGATAATCTGAATCAGTTCCCTCGCAGTTGCCCTGATGCCTAAAACTGGCAAGAACTAGTCCTTGGAGTGATCATCCTTCAACAGGAAACACAGAGCTATCTATGTACTATATAAATGTTATCTCTTTGATGACATTTAAGATAATGGACAGCTTTTCTACATCTAATTTTCATACACACAATTAACACTGAAGTCTGGAGAAGCATTGGTTATATATTGAAAGAGTGAGTTTTCTCTTTTTGAGTTTTCCAGATTTATTATTTCATCTGTATGCTTGAAATCTCCACAGTCACATAAACTCCAGACCTAAGGAGGAGCTATATGACCCATCAAGATATACAAAAACTATTGGCAAGCTTTGGAACCAGTGGTTTTTGCGTCTGTTCAACAATTAATATATTCTCTGCTAACCAAGAATATGGAAGCAAATACAATCATGCACATTGTATTGATAAATTGTGACTGTTGAATTTTTCTGTAACTGGTTACTTTTGTCATTCAAATGCAAGTTATGTCCAAATGGATATAAAGACTATATTGGTGTCCCTAGCTCATGGCCAGTGTTGAAGATAGAAAACCTATTATGACTAATCCTTGGGAAGAAAAAGTCTGCAAAATGGCCCAAACGAGTTTACTGCAAGGGAAGCAGTTTTACTGTAGGGAGTGGGTTTTCCACAAGCTTCCGCATTGCCTCCAGGAGAAAACCAGCTGCTGCAGTAGTGCTGTCAACACACCGTCCCTTGTGATGAATTCTGGGAATAACGCTGGTGCTGTCTCAGGAAAGGCAGCTGCTTGGGGTGTGTTGTTGGTAGGAGGGCCTGTTAGTGGCAAGACAGCCCTGTGTACTGAACTCTTATGGCCAAGTTCACCTACAAGCTTGCAGAGAGGTTTACATCGCCAGGCTTTGGCCTTTCTTTTCTGCAAATCCCAGGACTCTGATACTTCGTGTTTTGGAGGGTTAGTTAGAGGTCTGGTTGCCCAGATATGCCACAGTGGACTACTCCAAGGATATGAGGACAAGCTCCGAGATCCAGCTGTTCAAAGCCTCTTACAGCCTGGGGAATGTGAGAGGAACCCAGCAGAAGCATTCAAAAGGTAACAGCAAAGAATGTCATAGTGTTTAGGTTTCTGTGCAACAATTAGTGATTTTTAGCTAGGTTTTTTTTTTTTTTGAGGTACTTTTACTAGTGCTGTGCAGGTGGGCTTAATCTGTGGTTGTGAGTACAACTGTTTATTTTAGTATGGGAAGAAACAGAACTTTGTATTGCACAGTATATAGATTAAAAGTAAGTCTTAACTGTTCTTGTTTAATAACAGAATGTTCCATTTCTAACAGTAACTGTCAGTGGTAAGGGGAGTCTGTTCTTACGATAAAGAAGAACAGTTAGCTGCCTGGAAACCAGGCCTCATTTTCAGGGAGGATGAACTATCTAGACTACGAGCTGAAGTAGAAGAATTCTCAGTGTAGAAGCCAGTACATTTTGTTTATAGCATATTATTTTTTACATGAAAATTTCTCCTTAAAAGGTGTCATACGCATTGAGAATCTGAAGAAAATTTGCTAATGTGTTTTTGGGATTATTCCAATATTAACTTATTGAAAAGTTGAATTATAAGTTTATGTGATATTTATAACATAGTGAAAATTTTGGATTATTTTAGTGCTTTTAGTGAGTGGTGCAGAGAACATTTTTTCCCACTAATTTTAGTTAAGCATTTGTTCATGGTGAGTGGACTGATCTAAGCAAGTTGCTTTTTGAAGTGGCTGCAGATTCAAAATCTGCTCAAGAAAACATAATTTCTTGAAAATATGATTTTTGCCTGTCACTTCCTTGGTCATTGTGAAAGTGGCAATTGGTTATTGTGTGCTGGCTGTTGACTCCCTTCTACTTGAATAACTCATTTTGCCACACACCTTTTTCTCCCCATAATAACTAGGCTTTAGCAGGTAAAAGTTTGTGCCCCAAGGATTATGGAACACTGTGCACTGGAGGTTTGTATGAGTATGTCTCCAGGAGGATTGGAACAGTTTTGAGTAGCTCTGAAAAGGGGGATGCTTGTTTTTATGGTCTCCTCAAATCTAGTGTCATGAAATCTATAAAGTTTGAAGGCATATTGATAATATTTAGTAATTATAGCAAAAAGTATGTTAGTCATTGTTCTAAGAGTTTTATAAATATTAAACCATTTCATCTTCGTAATGTTCTGTGAGGTCATTCCCATTTACGTATGAGGAAACTGAGGGTGGAAAGTGAAGTAAACTGTCCAAGCTAGTTAAGTGGCATTTGAAGTATCTCTCTCCATATTTGTAATAATAGGTTTCTTTTAAGGACTTGATGAAAAGAGGAGTGATGTAGAAGTTGGTGTGCAGTGAAGTTGGAGAGTGAGGGCTGGTTCACAGTGTGGCTAAGAATGAGGAATGATAGTGTAGAACTTAAACCTGTGAGGGGTTATTAAACTCACAGATGTTAGGGTCTGTAAACAAGTCAGAATGGTGCCTGGCATTTTGCAGAGGGAATGGTTTGTGAAGTAACGCCAGTGAGCCATTAAGTGTGGAGATTTCTTATTGGTTGACTGCTGTATCTAGTTTATGTTAATTAAGATATGCTGTGTGGAATGTATATATACCCCTCCTGTCCTACAATAAATGGCTCCTACTCCTGCTGTATCAATGTACACAAGTTGTTCGTCACCCCCCCGGTTATTTTGCTGCAGCCGGACTGTGGCACACAGAGTCCTGCTTTTGAGAAATATAGGACTCTTGGGGCCTTTTAATCTGTCAGTGCAGTCCAGTGGAAGTCAGGGTGCATCTTTTGGTCACCAGAATCAGGCTTAAAACTGTTACATCATTCACCAGTCTATGAGGATGTCTGAGTTAATGCTTGTGGCACGGATGGGAGATGGCAGGTGTGATGGAGTGGGTCCATTGTGCAGTCACTGTGATTGAGCCAGTGAGGGAGTCTTGAAAATGAAACTTTCCCTTTTAGGAGACAATGGTCTCTACACAAAAACATCTTTTGTTACTTTTTCTCAAGATAACCATTAATAGTGAAGACCTGAGTTTTAATCTCTTTGTCATCAGTAAGTTCATAAACTATTTGGATGACACCTAAAACAATTACTTTCAAAGAATTCAAGAAGACCCTAATTAATTACAATTATATAATTTTGTAATTTATTAGAATGCATATATAAATTTCTAACACCTAAATGTTTAAAATCCTGATAACTATATATTTTTGATGTTCTAATACTTAAGCATACCTCTCACTATAGAATCATTGAATTTTCTAAAAGAAATTTTTCTCTTACTCAGTTGTTCCTCATATTTTCTTTTTCTTGTGTAATTTATAGTTATTATCTAATCGAAGGGAAGAAAGAAGCATTTAGAGCTGTGGGTGAAAACTGCACCAGCACTGCTTTTCTGATTGACAGTAGGTGCTATTCTTGATAGTGGGTGCTAATCACATTGTCTTTCCATCCTATATTTCCTGTGTCTACACTTGCTTGCCCTTTTACCACATTAACCAGTAAGAAATCCCTCACTGGATGCAGCCCCTCCATCCTGGATTTCTCGCCCTCCAGAATGGAGAACTGAATAAACCTCTCTTGTTTATAAATTCCCCATTCTCTGATATTTTGTTGCAGAAGCAGAAAATTGACTAAGTCAACTGACTTCTTAAATAGGTCCTTCAAGGAATTTTAATAGGAACATATTCTATCAGGGCATGTATAGTTGTAATTTAATAGCCAGACAGTGGGACAGAGGACCATTGTTTTCAACCAGTTGTGGTATTTTGAGGGAGATAGAAGTAGCTATGTGATGAGATGAAATATAAATATAAGCAAAGATACGCAAAATCTTTTTTTCACTTTAAACAAAAACAAAATCCAAAACCAGCTTTTATATTGTTATTTTCTTAACATTTAAAATATGATAAAGTTGATAGTTCCACATAGTCATGTGAAACAATTTATTAGTAGTGAGAAATTGATAAAGAAAAAACCCTTATTCTCAGATCCACTAAGCTGGGGAACTTTCAGAGAAGTTATTTAGTAATAGATGCTTTTTTAGCCGCTTACTTTTTCTTCAGTTTTTCTTTCTATTTTTCCCTATATTTTACTCTTAATACTAGGTGAAACACATAATATTGTATGCTGACTTCTTACATGCAATGATATGACTGTGTATTAACATTAAGTACCAACTTGCAGAGTTCCATTTTCCTGAATAACAAAGAGAGGTAAAAGGAATTTCATATTAATCTAGTTCCATACTGTCATGTTCCCTTCTGACTTGGCACAGTACGTCATTTCTTAGATTTAGTAGTCATGAAATTTTTTTTAATATCAATTATTATTTTTTAAAATATTTTTTAGTTGTAGATGGACACAATACTTTTATTTTATTTATTTACCTTTTTGTGGTGCTGTGGATCAAACCCAGTCCCTCGTATGTGCTAGGTGAGTGCTCTACCACTGAGCCCCAGCCCAAATATTCTTTTAGTTGTTGATGGACCTTTATTTGTTTATATGCAATGCTGAGAATCGAACCCAGGGCCTCACACATGCTAGGCACGTGCTCTACCACTGAGCCACAACTCTAACCCTAATATCATTAATTCTTAACCGTAAATATTGAGAGCAAACGCTGTGTGTTTTTAAGAACAGTTCATAAAAAGATTTTATACAATATTATGTGTTTCACCTAGTATTAAGAGTAAAATATAGGGAAAAATAGAAAGAAAAACTGAAGAAAAAGTAAATGGCTAAAAAAGTATCTATTACTAAATCAGGTGAGCTGTGTTAGGTTGATTTCTGTGGGAGATCCAGCAGTGAGCAGAGTAGGCAGAGTCCTACCTTCATGGAGCTTGAATTCGTATTTCTGTAGAGCAAGAATAGCTGAGGTAAATAAGACACATTAATTTCTTTTGTTGCTTTTTCATTGAATTTTTAACTAATTTTGGAGTTTGATGATTTTTCCAGTTCTGTTGTTAGTGGAACTAAGTTGAAACGATCACGTTCTTGGACTGGCTTCTTCCATTCCTGCCCCTTCCGTTTCTGTTAGGGCCTTGTGTGTCTTTTGGACGGCCCTTGTCTAGAGTTGGCTTAGAGTGGAGCTCCCTGGCGACCTGGGACTGCAAGACGCCTTCCAGTATCCAGGACCTGGGGAGGGGCTGGAGGGTGGCTGAAGGCTGGGTCTGGTTGGAGCTCCGGGTGAACCTACTCTCGGGCCTTGAACCCTGGGTTCTTTTTTTTTTTCCTTCATTCTTTGGTGGAACTGGGGATTGAACCCAGGGCTTCGTGTATGCGAGGCAAATACTTTGCCACTGAGCTACATCCCAGCCCACGAACCCTGGGTTCTTTGTGGGAGGTTTCTGGCACAGAGCTGAAACTTTCGACCCTCACCCTGGTCATGTTAGAGCCTGTGTTCATTTGAGGCCAACATCTGCAGGAGGAGTGAGTCTTCTGTGTGTGGCATGGCTTCCTGTGTCGCCCTGTGGAGTAGGAAGAAAGAGTGTCTTCAGGGCACCCCAGATGAAGCATAGACAGAATGAAACTGTGATGACAATTTAAGATCAGTTGTCTAGGTTTTGAGAGTTCAGCAGGAAACTCGAGTCCATGGTGGAAGGCAGCGTGGCTTGGTAGGACAAGATGGCGAACTGGGAGACCACCCTGACACTTGTTGTTGTGTCAAATAAGAGTCCCTCAATGATGGACTGTTATTTCCCAGCTTTTTATCTGTTTCTGTAGCATTGATGGTTCTTCACTTTTCTCTCTCTCGACTTCTACCTTGAGTTGTCCTCGCACCCCTTCTGTTAGGCATATGTTGTATCTCGTACCCCTTCTGTTAGGCATATGCTTCTTTATGACATCATTTCTGATGAATTTTTTATATGGACCCTCGTGCTTTGTGTGGCACTTTACATACCATAATGCCAGCTGTCCTCTGAGGGAGAGCAGCACACAATGCTGCTGCCCATCTAGACTGTTGCAGCCTAGCTGAAAGAATGCCCAAATTCTTCATAAGAGAAAACAGAAATAGTTGATGATTTAGGTCAGTTTTAACTGCAGACCAGGCTGGTATGGTGATTAATTTGTTAACCTGCTGTCTGCTGTTGAGCGTGCATGAATATGGCATCAGTGCAGGTAGTTTTAAGTGGCCAGATAGCTGTCTCCTGTCTCAACTGGCTCCTGGTGTTTTGGGCACAGTCAACGAAGGGGCTGAGAGCAGGAGGGCTGCTGCCTTCTTGCCCTCACTTGTGGAGTGTTTTCTCCCCAGAATATTCTCCTTCTGTAATCCGTCTCGTACACCTGGTACCATTTCAGATAGCCATCACTGTCCATGCTCAAATATTGTCAGATGAAAAGATCACTGAAAAGTGTTGGGACTGTCCAAATTTAAAATAAACAAATCAGTGTATTTTCAGAAACAGTTTTCCCAGTCTGAGGCCATTTTCCACGGTGGTCCTCTTGCTTTGGACTTGGAGCTATGTCGGGTGGACTTCAGGGTGGACTTCCATTCATCCCAAGCCTCCCACCCCTCCTTCACCCCTTCCTCTCCATGCTGGGTGGGTTCCTGGGCCTCACAGAGAAGGCCTCCTGCTTTGTTGTGTGCTCTGGGCCACTTGCTGATCCTGTTGTCCTCAGCCTCGGCCACTTGTGCTTTGATGGCTCAACACATCAGCCGTGTTTGCATGTTGGTCTGCTCAAAGCCAGCCACACTCTCCGTTCTGCTCTGCAGTCTTGTACTTTTATTCACTTTGGATAAGTCGGGTTTTTGCTTGTTTGTGTAGGCCAAAGAGAATACAGTGGTACAGTACAAATTCAATATATTCTCTGCCCAATTCAGGAAGGGTCACACACATATTCCGATTTTTGTGTGTTCCTGGGACAAAAAATAAAAATGTCCATTTTGACAGTATTGGATTCTTACTCCCCTGAAGTGGGTCAGCTGCTGTTTGTGTGGGGGAGGGGGCGTGTGCTGCATGCTCTGATCTGAGCCAAGCCCCATCCCTGCTTTATAAGAGACCATTTCGTTTATTTCATTTATTTCTGTATGACAGCCTGGCTCTTGGAGGCATTTTCAAACACACCAGGCTGCTTCTTCCTTCAGATGGGCAGCAGGTAGGCTTGAGTGTGAACAGGGAGTGCTGTCTCCTCCCTTCCTCCCTGTCTCCTGCTCCTCCTGAACCTCGTAGAATCTCCCATTTCCAGCCGGAGGCTTAGCCTGTGGCTGTGCTCAGTGCTCCATCTGCCTTGGCCCAGAGGCTGTGTTTTAAAACTTTTTTTTTTCATTATTTGAGTGTTCTTCCTTTGAGAACCTCCTGCTGACTGTATTTCTTGCTGTCCCCTCCGCTAGGTTCTCTCAAGAGTACCCCCGAGAGCTTCATTTGATGTTCTTTCCTTGTGTGTCCCCTACGTTATTTTCTTTCATGGCTCCAAAGTCCACATTAATACAGCCATCAGATCTGCTCTCAGAGCCTCTATCTGTTCTCAGTAGCGTCTCTCTGCACGCAGCTGCCCTTTCTAACCCTGGAGTGTTCAGACCTGCTTCTTTACCAGTATTTCTGTTCATTCACTTCTTAAATCCTCGGTGCAGGCCATGTGCCAGATGCATGCTAAGTTAAGCATCAGGGCTGAAGTGGTGCGCCAAGTAAGGCACCGAGTTAAGTGGGAGGAGGTACACTGAACAGAACATCAAAACTGGACACACAAGTTATGTTTGGTGCACGCCATGAAGGAGGCCATGGCATGGTGGGAGAGCATGTGATGAGATGCTCCTGCAGTGTCTGGAGTGCTGGGAAAGCTGATGCATAGGAAGTTCTCCATAATGGCTCCATTCTCTGGGTCCTTTCTACTCACAAGTGACCTGAAGATAGCAGTGCTGGCCTCACCTTGGAGGTTGATGAAGAGGCAGAATATCTGGTTCCTGACGCAGAATCTGCCTTGTAACTGGACCCTAGTGTCCTTGAGATTGAGAAGCACTGCCCTAGGCTGGATTCTAGCATTTTCTTTGACTCTCTCCTATTATATTACTCCTGTCTAAGACATTTCACCTGTTTCTTGGATTACTTCTTGTATTCCTTTACTAATTTAGAATTTGTATTCACCTGTTCCTGGTCGGTCTGTTGGATTCTTTTGTGCACAGTTGCCCAATGCCTTCTTCAGGTCCTTCCTCGTGCCTGTGGTAAGCTGCATAACCAATGCAGAGTTCTCTGCTTAGCATTGAAAACTCTTCATGACTCAGTTCTGCCTCCTCTCAGGTGCACAGCGTGTTTCTATGACCTCAGCAGAGCATATGTAGCACATTCATTCTTTTAAGAAATATTTTCTAAGCATAGCAAACAGTTGTTTTTAGCGATATGGACAAGTAAGTGTATTCTTATTTTTCTTAATGTTAAGTAAGAGTATTATATACTTGGTGAAACTATAAAACTTTTTAAAAGTTTATTTAGCCTCTTTGTTGAGTGATTTTGCTATTTTTTAATTTTATGAAATACAATTGCTTAATTTTATGAATTAAAATAAGTGAATACTTATTGTCTTTTCTTACAAATTTCTTTGAACTGTGTCCTGGTTGGTTGTGATCTTTAGTCTCTATTGATCTTATTGGTGTCTTCAGATTTCTTCATTTTCTTTTAAATTTCAAACCAATTTCTCTATCCCGTGATCCTAATCTCATAAAGATCCTAAATGTCATTGACTTTCTAGTGCACCATGTCTTGATTCGACCACACTGACACTGTGTTGGCTGAGTTACTACCTGTGTTCTTTGTCCCTCTGAGTACCCATGGTCTTCATCATATGGAGAAGTGGGTATCTCCCGCCTTGTGATTCTGGCTCAGCCCTAAGGTTTACTGTGGTCAGTGGGACATTAGCAAAAGTGACCTGTCAAACAGAGGCTTAAAGTGGGATTTGTCCTCCTGTGTTTCTACCATCATTTGCACAAGAACCTACCCAGGACTTGGAGATGGTCCAGGGTGAGGACAGAGGTGAGGAGGGACAGACCTGTCTGCACCTTTTGTCCAGGATAGAGCAGATCAAAACACACAGACAGAACAAAGGAGAAATCCTTGTTATTTTGAGTTTTGGAATTTTGCTGTACCGTTGTAAGAAAATAGCTAAAACACAGACTGAGAACATAATATTCCAAAGGGGAAGTCATTATTTTTTGTTAAGAATCTGAGCATTGCTGTTGATTGCTAAGCTGTACTCAGCCCTTTCCTGAGCCCAGGGCTCCTTTGTCCTCCTCCTCCTGCCTCCCCTCCATGGTTGCTCCTCGGCCACTGTTTCTTGCCAGAAGGACCACAATAGTGGCCTCCTTGCCTGCCTTCCTGATGCTGGGTCCCTCTGTCTTCAGACAGTCCAAGCCTCAGATCATGTTACTGCCCTGCTGAACCCCCCCCCCCCCCCCAGTTCCTCTTGGTCGGCTCCCTGCCCGCCCTTCAGCTTGCCTTCTCCCTCTTGTGCCCCTGCTCTGTGCTCCTCCCTCACGACCCTGTTACCTTCTGAAGGAGGTGAGACCAGCCAACAGAGGTATGGCTGGCTGCCAGCCTGTCATGGCTGAAGTGCCCTCTTCAGGGCTGCCTCTGCAATCTCCCTCTCCACTGAGCCCTGTGGAATCTCCCTGTCCAGTCAAAACCACATCACCCTACTTCGTTTCCTTTCTGAATTTTAGTATCTATCATGATCTGGAGTATTTCTTTGTGCATTCTCTTTTCCTTTACGTCCTGCCTGCCTGTAGAATGAACAGAGTGAATGCCTGTTTTATCCTCCTGTGTTCTTAGGCCTTAGGGACTCAGTAACTATTGCTTGCATTAATGGATAACTGCTTATTTTAATTTAAAACATTGTCATTTTGGTCAGTTGGTAAGTTGTATTCCTTTAACCATGTCAGCCTTTTTCATCCATGGTTGTGTGTGTGTGTGTGTGTGTGTGTCTATGTGTAGAGAAATTTAAATATACATGAAAGATAGTTATAGATGAAAAGGATCTGTTTTAAACCAGTACTTTTGATTATTTTATTTCTATTTTTTCAAATAATGTTGACATTCCCTTTTATTGACTCTTTTTTTTTTAAGGACATTACATCAGATTATGTCATGTGATGGAGTCTCTGAGGTCACCTTTTACCTATCCATAAACCTATAATTTCGTCTGTGGGGTTCCTATTTCTGAAAGATTATCAGTAAAAAATTCATATTCATTTGGAAAAGGGGGAAAAACTTTTTAGGTCTACTCTTAGTCAGTGTGTGTGTGTGAAGTTGCTGAGAGAAATAGACGTCACCCAGTGGACCTAGTGGGATTCACAGGGAAAATTAATGACACCAAAGGAAATATACAGTTGGAGAAAAGGAATTTGTGGGGCAAGTGATAGATTTCCTACCTGCAAGTGTTTCAGTTATATAGTGAAATAAGTAGAAAAGCAAATACATGTACCCACCCACTTTTTGCCATATTTGCTTCAAATCTGTATTTGATTTTGTTTTAAAGAAAACAATCTACACTTTTTGGAACCCTGTGTGTCCCTCCTAAATCCTGCCAGCCCTAGGTGAGCACCCTGTGAATCTGCTCTTCAGCCACGTGGCTTGAGCACAGAGGAGGTGTGCAGATCGGCTGGTCAGGGATTGTTCTGTAGCCATGCGTTTGAAGCACCTTCATTCTAGGTACCCTTTAAACTCAAAATTTATTGAGGATCCAAAGAGCTGTTTTCTTATGTAGGTTATATCTGTCAGCATTAGCTGTATTTGAAACTTAAATTGATAATTTTATATAATGTTTTAATGTAATGAGAATAATAAAACTATACATGCAAACATAAATAAAATTTTGATGAAAGAATACCTATATTATCCAAGGCAGAAATAAGCGGGAATGAAAAACCAAAACCAGCACTTTTAAGTGGCTTTTTCATTCTTTGCAAATGATTTTAAATATTGGACTTAAAGGACAGCTGCATTTCCAGCTCTGCTTCTACATGTGGCCTCTGGAAAACCCCACCTTGACCTTGAGAGAGAGTGACTTTTTTGAAATGATCTGAGGCCTAGGGTCCCCCAGGCCTATCCAGCTTACACTTAGCAAACTGCCCTTGTGTGTGGATGGTGCCACACCCCTGGTGTCACCCTGCTGCACCTTCTGTGTAATACTGCCCTTTAGGTGTGTCCTGTTGCATGGGGCTAATGATTCACATTGACTAGTGCATGGGCAGAATTCTATTCTGTGAGCCATCATTCAGTTCTCTGTTGTCTTGTTGTGACTCATTTGGAAATGTGCACAGCTGTCTTACTTCATGAAGCAGTGCTGTGCTGCTGAGAACATTCTCAAGCATCCTTTTGAACCTGTACTAGGAGTAAAGGAGGGAGAGGTGCTGCAGCCCGCTTGCTGGGGGCCAGGTTGCTGGGCCGTGGGGTGTGCATTTTCATCTTCCACTCTGCAACATGCCTCCAACTGCCCTTGGAACTTCTGTCCATTTATGGGCTTGTAGTAGTGTGTATTTGAATTTTCATTTTTCCACTAGGCCACCAGCTTTTGCTTTGTTGTCAGGTTCTGTGTGTTGTGAATTTCTGTTCTGTCTGTGTTGTAATCAGGATAGTAGTGAATGCATCCAGAATCCCTAATGTCTAATAATTATGTTCTTTAGTTCTCTTATGGAATTTTCATTGCTGATTTTTGTAGCTTCCATTTGTTGTTGGAATTCTCCATCTTTCACCCTTTTATATACATCTATTTTCTCCAATATTTTAATCACAGTTATTTTAACCTCTGGGTAATTTCTCAGCCTATATTAATTATCTTTTTTCTCTAGATTACTAATCTCCTATTCTTTGCCTTTTCCTATCTAACAATTTTTTTTTTTTTTTTTTTAAAAATAATTTTTATTTATTTTTATTGTTTAATTTTCGGTGGACACAACATCTTTGTGTGTATGTGGTGCTGAGGATTGAACCCGGGCCGCACGCATGCCAGGCGAGCGTGCTACCGCTTGAGACACATCCCTAGCCCCAATTTTTTAATTGTATGTCAGATGGTGATAGATGATCACGGTGGCAGAGAAGGCTTTCCCCCTCCCTGCTTGGCCAGGCTGGTGAGGAACTGGTGCAGGTGAGAGCAAGCTGGGCTGGGGTCCTTGCTGACCTTGGAAAAGGCCTCTGCTTCCTGTCTGTGCTTGGCATGGTTGGGCTGGTCAGCTCTGCTCAGCTCTGATGACTTGCTAATTCACTTCCCTGGGAGATGTTAATGTGTGGTGCTTTTGGCCTTGATTCCTTACACATCCTGGAGTTTTGTGTTTAAAGCAAGCATTCTGGCTTAGCAGAATTCTTCTCTCACATGCCACCAGTGGAGCCCTCAAGGTGGCTTTAGACACACCGGGCCTGGTCTCTCAGGCTTCTAAGCACAGCCCACAGTTTAGCAAAGTCCTTTAGGGAAAATGAATCTTGTGTTCAGGACCCATCACACATGCACTCTGCTCCTTAAAAGGGACACACTGACTCTTACAAACCTTGATGGCTTTGCTCCCTTGGCAGAGTCCCTTAAGGCAACCCATTCACAATTCTTAGTCTGCACCTGTAGAATTAGCACGTGTCCCCAAATCAACAAATGACCCCTGAGAAGAAAGCAGCAGTCACTTTGTTCCTCACTTTGAAAGAGCTCCTGCTCTGGAGTTCCAGTTCATCTCATTTTCTTGCTTTAGCAACCCCCTCATGTCGGTAAAAATACAGTTGTCATCTTTCTCTCTCAGTTGCCAGTTGTTACAGGGGAGGTTGGTGCTGGGGCCTACTGTGCTTCACCCTGCAGAAGGCCCTTGACTTTCCTTGTTTTACTGGATTTATGCCTCTGCTCATTAAGTTATTTCCTTTTTAAAAAGTCAATTTTGCCCCTGCCCTTATTTCTCTGAACAATCCAAATGCATGTTTTAAGCCCTTAGCAATTTGCTGAGTTACTTTAGCTTAGACGCGAGTACAC
This sequence comes from Marmota monax, assembly GCF_021218885.2. NCBI lineage: Eukaryota > Metazoa > Chordata > Mammalia > Rodentia > Sciuridae > Marmota > Marmota monax. The sequence continues at coordinate 39,232 of NW_026694904.1, read as the reverse complement.
GCTCCGCTTCTGGGTTTGCTGCCTTCTCGCTGAGTGCTGAGTTTTATTCCCCCTCTTTGGAACTCTGTTATTCTTACTCCAGGGGTTATTGATCACCTTACCATTCTGTCCCCAGGGTGACCGACTATGAGGGCTGCAAATGGGAAGGTAAAGTTCCTCCTGCAAGCTGCTGACTTCTAGATTCAATATTGACTTGAAGTGGTCGCTTGCTGTCTCCACTGCGGCTAGCTCTGTGTGCTCCACTGAGCATACTCCCCATGTTTTTAATTTCATCTTTCTTTTATTGTTGTATTGGCCCAGCCCCCTGTCCCAGCTCTGGTTTCAGACAGTGAGTCCTAGTCTGGAGGCGGGGGACTCCTAGTCCCTTCACTCCCACCAGCAAGCACCCAGGTGCCACCGCATGCTCTGGGGCAAGCAAGGCTCAAAGGATGTGGCTTTTCTGTTTCTGACTCTTCTTCTCTTTGGTTATATCTTTCTTTTTGTTTTCATGTTCCATATCTCTGGGCTATGTTTTAGCAAGGACTAGACAGTTCATAAAAATGTGAAAGTTGGGCTGGGGATGTGGCTCAAGCAATAGCACGCTCGCCTGGCATGTGTGCGGCCCGGGTTCGATCCTCAGCACCACATACAAACAAAGACGTTGTGTCTGCCGATAACTAAAAAATAAATATTAAAATTCTCTCTCTCTTTCTCTCTCTCTCTCTCTCTCTCTGTCTCTCTGTCTCTCTCTTAAAAAAATGTGAAAGTATCGTAGTCACTAGGCAAAAATTCAGGGACACATATTATCCCACATTTTGGGCAAACTTTTTCCTGATTTTAATTTTCAAGTACATTTACTAGGTTCTTTTTGTTTTTCTTTTAAACTAATAGGTAATATTCCATCCCAAACTGGTTGAAAGTACTAATGATACTTCTTTTTCTTCTTCTTTTTCCACGTGCTTTAGATAATGATTGGGATAATTTTTTTTCTAAGAAAGAAGATAGATTCTAAGTTTGTTTTCCAAGAGAATACATGATATATTGATTGAAAATTCCTAGTACTTTAATTTTTCTGCTTTTCTCTCATCTTCTGTAGGGACTTAATTTTTAAAGTCTGGGTTTTTTAGAGAATTTAACAATTTGTTAATGAAGAGATGGTCAATGATTTCAGAAAGTACTCAGTGCTCAGAACTGCTCTTTAGAGCAAGCAGACCTCATGCTGTGGGCAAGTACTCTGCTACTGAGCCCCCTGCACAGCCCCTAGATTTATACTGTTTTGATGCTAAATTTCACCAGATGATAATGACATTTCAGCTCCAATATTCAAAATAGATAATCTGCTAATGCTACTTGGTGTCAGTCAACTGTCACTATAACAAATGTCTGAGCTAATCAACTTTGAAAAGATTTACTTTAGCACACAGTTTTAGAGGCTCCAGTCCCTGATGAGGTGAACCCATTGCCTTTAGGCCTCGGGTGGGACTGGTGGCAAAGTAGAAGGACTCTCCTCATGGCCTGGTGGTGAAAGAGGATGAGGAAGGGGCAAGGGTCCCACTGTCTCCTTCAAAGGCCCCCTTTGTGACCTGAAGACCTCCAAGTAGGTCCCACCTTTTAAGGTTCTGTTACTTCCCAGTAACAACAAGTTGGGGACCTGACCTTTATCACATGGGCCTTTATGGGACATTTATCCAAAACATAGCCTAAGTGTAATCTGATTTTTAAAACTTCTTAAAATCAAGGTAATTGATGATGAATGTAGAAAAAAGTATAGATACTTTAAACAGTGTCTTATCTGAGGGTACTTTGGGTGGGTGCACCTTGGTGACTTTGCAGTAACTAGCATGTATCTTGCAGCAACAAGATGAAACCTGCAACAGCAGTCTTTGTGTATTGAAGGCACATTCTGATAAATCACAGAAGATCATTGCTGATACCTTCTTGCTCTGTCCTCACAAGGTAGCAAAAGGATGAGCCAGCTTCTGAGATCTCCTTTACAAGGGCACTAATATCCCATTCCTGAGGGCTCTGCCCCTCTACCCACTCACTGCCTAGAGGCCACCCCTGACACGTTGGAGGCTAGGATTAAATCTGTGAATCTTGGGAGGAATGCAGACATTTGGACCATAGCTAGATGGTTGTTTACGTTCAAGTTTTAGGTGTGTTTGAAGGAGAAAATGAATTAGCATATACACCACATATATTTGATTTATGAGACAAATACCTTACATCCCTGTAACCATCACATCCAAGGAGAAAGCCACTGATTAAAAACAGCTGCCAGTTATATCACTCCTTAGACATACTTTTCAGGGTTCGAATATGATTCCCTGTGTTTATTACTTGAGAATTTTTGTTCTTTATCCACTTTTGGAAGTAGAGCAGCTTGAAATAATACACTGCTTTCAAGTAGATCAGTAATTTTGGTTTGCTATTATTGTATTCAAAATTTTCTCTTCTGCCCCCATTTTATTTCACCAGATGCACACAGTTTTTCAGATAAAAACTATTTTTCCTTCTTACTGCACTATTTAGGAGACTTAGGAAGGGGTAAACAATTGCATGACAAATCAAAATCTTTGTATATTTAGAGCAGAATGAGAAATCGCTCCTAAAAACTGTGTTTCAGTAACATTCCATGATTATTGCAGCAATATTACATTGCTCATAGGCCAGGGAAATAACTGGAATTTTAGCATTCAGGGAGTTAAAGATTTAATTATTCTTCTCACTTTTAGAATCACTGGAAAGCATAGTGCGTGTGTGTGTGTGCGGGAAACTTGAGGAGTTCTGAGTCCCAAGTGCAGTGCAGTGGGAGAGTTGCCTTCCTGTTCAGAGTGTGAGTCCCAGAACCTTTCTCTACTCCTTTCCACCTGGCTTGTCCTCCTGTCTGAGTCCTGTCTGAGTCCTGTCTGGTTGCTCCTCCTCGCATTCCTACACCGTGTTCTCCCAAGTCCATAACAAAGAGATGCCTTGTGTTGAGTCAGTGCATGTTGGTGCTATTTAATAACAAACATGATTGAAGAGTTTGTCTCAGAAAACATGCTGGAGACACACATTTGCTTAGGGTGTGTGGTCTTCAGTGAATTCTTTCTATCCTTGTTTCTTTATTGCTTTCACATTCTCTCTCGAAGATCAATGAATTTAATGAAATATAACTTTGCCTCAGATTGAAAATGAGTTATCTGGTACTATTATTTGAACAAAAATAGTGGACCTAACAGCTTTCGAGGATTGGGGAAGTGTTGGTAGCCTATGGCGGTTAGTTGGAGTAAACTGTGACCTTCAATTGAAAAAGTGTTTAAAGAAGTAATGCTGTTTATTTCAAATAGCTGCAGATATTTTTAGTTTTTTTGTATTGTCCAACTTTTTTAGAATTTTTAAATCATTTACTTTGTGTTGTTAGGGGACAAACCCAGGGCCTCACATGGTAGGCCAGGGCTGTACTGAGCCACATTTTGTTCAAGTTTTAGTTATCAATATCTATTATTTTTAACTTTTTAGTTGGAAATACATGGTTTGGGGAAATGCTGTTGCTGGCATGAAATAGAACTATTATGAATATTAAAAAAACAGACTTTTGTCAGAAGGTGCACTTCCCTTGACATTACAGTGGGCCAGAGCCAGTGATGGTGAGGTGGTGTGTGGAGGGAGCTTTGCCTTTGAGATTTTTATGGTGACACGCTGACGTACTCACCAGGAGCATGACAGATAAGGAACTGTGTGACCCCTGTACTCGGAATTGGAATACCGGGTCGGTACAGGGTTGTTTCTTTAGAGCACCTCTGAAGTCTAAAGAAAATATTGAGTCCCCACTATTCATCTGAAGTGACCACACTAGGTTTTGCCATATTTGAAAAGTACCCTTTTCCTAATGATGACACATTTTTTTTTGTTTTGTTTGTTTTTGTGTAGGTTTAGCTGGTCCCTGGAGAGCAGTTTAGTTTGTTTCTTCCTAGAACCCAAACCAAAAAGTCACACAGTGGGCCATATTCAGTCCTTGGACACAGTGAAGTGGGGGCAGCACTGCAAAGATGGTAGGAAGCAAAATGGATGCGTTGTGGGTACAAGATACAGAGTGTGCCTAAAAAAGTCCAAGTATGTCAGGAATTTAAGAAAGTAACTAATGTAAGGGAAAAATTTTATAGGAGGTCCTATATTAGAGTTCTCCTGAGAAACCACTAACAAATAGATTTATTATAAGGAATTAGCTGACAGTTATGGAGGGTTAGAAGTTCCAGCTTCTGTCATTAGCAGGACACAGACCTGGAAAACCAACAGATAGTTCCAAATCCGAATTCAGAGGCCCGAGAATCCACAGAGCTGGTAGTTGAAGTGTTAGTCTGAAAGTCGGCATTCTCTAAACCCAAGAAGGACTGAGTTTTTTTGAGTCTGACGACAGGAAAGGCTGGTATCCCATCTCAGGCATCAGGTGGCCACATCAGCTCTCTCTTCTAGGCAGGCCTTCAACTACCCCCCACAGGAGGGGAGCAGTCTGCTCACTGGTCCACCGATTCAGAACCACCCTCACTGACATGCCCAGAGCAATGTTTGACAAGTACCTGAGCACCCCCTGGCCCAGCCAGATTAACACATGAAATTAACTAAAACAGCTCCCTTGGAGCTGAGTGTGAGCCAGCAATGAACTGTTGAATTTACTTTTAAAGATGTGACACTGGAACGAATGAGCACTTTTCTGGATATCAACACTAAAATAAACCTACTTGTTCATTCATTCAGTCAATAAGTATTTATTGATCCTCACTTTTTGCAGGGCCCTTTGCTAACTGCTAAAAATCTAATGGTGGGTGATATGTAGGTGGCTCCTTCTTCCCCAGTTCCTTGGTTCCTTAGTTAATTACAGTCGTAATGGACCTTGATGGCTGTTCTAGCAGTACAGATGTTGAGATCCTTACCTGGTAGCTTTAGAGCAGTGTGTTGCAAAGACCTGCCTGGTAAATGACACCTGGACTGAGCTCCAGGGAGTGGAGAAGAGGGGTGAACACTGTAGCAGGGAGCAGACAGCTGGGCAGGTCCTACATGTGAAGGGCTCTGTGCGCAGAACCAGGAGCTCTCCAAGGTGGTGAGTGCACTCACCAAGAGCCGATGGCTGGTCCTGTCCTAGAAGACAGAGACGCAAGGTTTTGACTCAGTGTGCTACTAGGAGCAGATGGCACCTTCCATGGAAATGAGCTGGTCTAAGAGCATTGGAACCTCCAGGTACCAACTGGGAAGAAGACATCCCATTAACAAGTTTCTTTTCTAATTGAATTGCTCAGTGGTATTCAAATTAAGGATAGCGTCAGCCCCTGAGTGCTGACTCGGCTGACTTCTTGCTGCTGCACAGTGAGCTGCAGGTTTTGTTTTTTCCAGAGACAGATTAACAGTAGTAATTTATCAGTTTTGTTTGCATTCAGTGAAATTGACTCTCTGTGGAATACACTTCTGTAAGTTTGACACATACACAGTCATGAATCCTCCCCAGTGATGATACAGAGCAGCTGTCACCCCCACATTCCCATTTGCTTCTCTTTTGTAGAACCCTGCCCTCATGCCAACCTTTGGAACCACTGACCTGTCCTTATAATTTTGTTTGTCTAAGTGTCGTATACATGCACTCTTACATGCAGTCTTCTGAATGTGGGTCCTTTCATTTACAGAATGCATTTAAGATTCATCCACGTTGTATGAGGTATTGAGTTTTTTCCTTAAATGACAGAGTGGCCTTCTCTTGTGTGGATACTTAGTTTGTTTACCCATTCACCAGCAGAAGAAAATCTGGGTTGTTCCCAGTTTGGAGGATTATAAATAAAGCTACTATTAACACTTATGTACATTTGTATGTGTGAGTGTGTGTGGCTGCAAGTTTCAGTTAGTAATACCAGGAAGGGGCATTGCTGAGCCCTGATAGGTGCATGTTAGGAAGCTCCAACCTCACAAGTGATTGTGCAGGTGGAGGTGGTTGTGTGCATGCTCTGTAGTGGCCCAGACCCTTGCTGTTTTCAGGATTCATTCAGTTCAGAGAGTCTATGGTATCTCCTGGTAGTTTTGATTTGAATTTCCCTAATTATAAATTTCCCTAATTAATTAATAATGTTGAACATTTTTATGTTTAAAGATGTAACACTGGAATGAATGAGCACTGTTCTGGATATCAAGTATAAAGTAAACCTAATCTGCCTCTGACAAACCAAACCTTCAGCTTACTGTGTAGCAAGGAGTCAGCCTAGTCAGAACTCAGGGGAGTGACACTGTCCTTAATTTGTGTAGCACTGAGTGTTTTATGACACCCCTGTATCTTTTCTGAAGTGTCTGTTTCAGTCTTCTTCCTATTTAAAAAAAAGTAGTTTTTTTTTATTATTGTTTGAGGGTTCTTCATGTATTCTGAATATAAGTCTTCAATCTGAAATATATTCTGTCAGTCTTTTGTTTAACTTTTTATTCTATCAGTGTCTGAAAGTTAATTTTGATACAGATAAAAGTTTTCAATTTATTTTTCTTTTATGTATCCTACTTTTGGGGTAGGGTCTAAAAACTGTTTACCTAACTCAAAATCACAAAATGATTTTCCTAGATGCTTTATAGTTCAACACTGATGGCTTTGATCCATTTTGAGCTTATTTTTGTATGAAGGGTGAGATATGGACATCCAGTTGTTATCATTTGTGGAAAAAACTTCTCCTTATTCAATTGACTACCTTTGCAACTTCGTATAACATTAGCTTCCTGTGTTAATGCTGACCTGTTTCTACAGTCTCTGTGTGTGTCTATAACAAATACCAGGCTGTCTTGATTACACTAGATTTATCGTACACCTCAAAAATGGCTAGTATACATTCGTCAACTTTGTTCCTCTTTTGCAATAATTTTTATCATTTTAGATTTTTATGATTGCTTGTTGAAAGCAGAATGTGTTATGGAAACAATCGAGGTAGAAGTAAGTCATTCTTGTACCTGCAGGTGAGCCCCTCATATTTTCCTGTGGGGCCTTCAGTGTGGGATGAAGGGGGAGGTAGGCGATTTGAGGGTTGGTATGGTTGCCGGCTGCCCCCTCTGGTGATACCTTGTGCTTGGCGTGGGGTGGATTTCCAGGTGATTTTACTCCTTCTCTGTCTCCTAGCTGCTCTCAAACACTTCTTTCCTCAAACCTCTCCTCAGTGGGGTGGTGGAGAGGGTGGGGGCTTCTTTCCCAGTAAGCCAACATTGTACCGTTTGCTCTTGGGGGTGGGTGGTCTTGGCGGTCCTGCCCACTCCCTTGCTGTGGGCTGCCCCCTATTTGATGGTTCCCTGGGGCAGTAGTGTTTTCTTCCCCCTTCCCCCTTAAGGCTTTTCCATGGGGTGTGGGTGGGGAAGAGTCTGAGGAAGAAACTCATTCCCAGTGCTTCCCAGCCAGGACTGTTGCTGTTTAACCAATGAAGACATAGATGAAGCCCGCGGGGTCAGTAGAGAAGGTCAGATGGAGGATGCGAACCCTCCGCCTCCCTTTTATCCGAGGCCCCCGGGGCTCCACTCTGCTCTTCCTCCTCCAGTCTGTATCTCCCCCATCCCTGTGGTCTCTGCCCCAAGGATAAGTGCTGGCTTCTCTGCAGTTGTGTTTTTCTCCCTGGATTTTGGGCTTCATGGTAGCCCTGTGACCACAGCGCTCTGATAGATTCAAAAAAGTCTTGAACTTGTGACTTGTCTAGCTTGCTTTGCTGTGAAGCCAGGAGGAATGTCTTTCTAGTTCCCCATACCTGAGGAAGTGTGTGGAAACCTTCAGTTCCACAGTGACAGTTTGAACTCCGAGAAGATTATTGTCCTGTACATCTGAATATGTATCATCTATTAGTATATTCCTTATAATTTATTTCCAGCAGCTTTTAAAAAGCTAATTAGCCTCTTTTTTTAAAAGGCAGTAAGTAAATTCATCATATCAAGAAAAAAAGAGCAATGAATGTATTTCCTTTCAGAATCTCCCTCTGTGCTTTCGGCTGCCTTGGTCTGGAGTTGCAAGGCATCTATGGGCTTGTCAGCACTCAGACTCAAGGCAGGGAACATCTAACTCAAGCACTTGAAATTGAATGAAAGAAAATATTAAGAATATAAGGCTGAATATTAATGAAACTGAGAAATGAAAGATACTTAATAAGATATATTCAAAGTAATGAGCTTCTTAATAAGATATTTAATAAGATATATACAAATTCATAAGCGCCATTAAAAGATATTTAATAATATATATATTAAGTCAGACCCATTAACATATTGCTGCTGTTAAATATGTTGATATTTTTGTCTGAGTTTGATAACCTACATCGTTGCGTTATTTCAAATGGAATATTATATGTATACACTCAAACACATATCAACATGTAAAAATCTGTTCTAGACTTTCTAAATTATTCATTATTCATGAATGTGTACTTTGGATGAGTTTTCTTTTTATAGATTATAAAATATAATTGAATAGAAATGTGGATCTTGTGTTACTTGGTCTAAGTTTTCCCAAATAGATGACTTTGAAATAATGAGAGGGACCTGAACATGGGAATTCTGAGTTTACTAAAGTTTTCATCGAAGGCTTTTTTTATTTTTTGGGTACCTGGGATTGAACTCAGGGGCACTGGACCACCGAGCCACACCCCCTGCCCTATGTTGTATTTTTTTAGAGAGAGGTCTCACCAAGTTGAGAAGCGCTTGGCTGTTCCTGAGGCTGGCTCTGAACTCACGATCCTCCTGCCTCAGCCTTCTGAGCCGCTGGGATCATAGGTGTGCGCCCCCGCACCTGGCACTTACCTAATGCTTTAAAATATTAAAGTAGCATCTTCTCTACTCAGTGCCTTTCATTCATGATGCAGATCTATGGTGTCAGTGATTTGTGAAGACCGTTTTGAGCGCTGGGAACCTGCCAGTGTACAGCATTGGCTCTCTAGAACCCTCAGGGTCAGGTCCACACTTCATTGAAAAGCTCACAAAGCCCAGCATTTACTCTTTTCCACAGTTCTTTCTTCCACACTTTGCTCAAGGGTATTTCTCCAAGCCCATGCAGGTGCTGTTGCCTTAACTAGGTTTTCTTCTCCCTTCCTGTGGGCCCCAACCCTTGACCCTTGCTCTTCCTCCTCACTCCCCTCCTGGCTTTGACCTCACCAGCCTCAACCTCCACACCCCGTTCCCCTGACATTGTCCCACACCTATTAGATTTGTAACTTGAAACTTATTTAATGTCATTTTTTTTCTTTAAACTATAAGCATCAAAAGAGCACATCTGTAACTCCGGCTACCTGGGGAGCCAAGGTAGGAAGGTCATGAGATCAAGGTTAGAGCTCAGTGGAGAGCACTCTCCTAGCATGCGCAAAGCCCTGGTGGGTTCCATCCCCAGTACCACAAAAAATTTACAAGAGCGGGTCAGGACTGAGGCAGTTTTGGTCTTCAGCACACACCCAGAGCTTGGCATGGTGCTCACAGTAGGTCCTAAGTCATGATGTTTTGGCAATTTGGGATGGGAGACACATAACTTCAATACCCTGTGCTCATTGATATGATAAACAGTGATAGAATTGCTAACATAGAAAATTAGAGTTGATCATTTTTTATTGACACATTAGTAAGTGCAATGGAAGAAGACTCACTAATGCCATGACAGCATTTAATAAAGATTTGACCATAGAAAGTGACTCAACCTTGAAGATCAAGGAGAAGCCAGGTACATGAGAGAAGGGGTGTGCAGACCAGGCACAGGAGGCTGCGGCAGCTGTCTGGTGAGGGTTACCGGGGAAAGCCACACATGGCTGGAGTCCCTGGGGAAGGGTGAGTAGCACAGTAGAAACTCCCTGGAGGGGCCATAGAGGCAGGTTGGCCACCCTGGTAGCTCGGGGGAAAGAGTAGGAGTCTGGACTTGTGTGATGCTATTCCAATGGGGTGATATGGAGTTGGCAGCTCAAACTTTTTTCCCTCTGCTAATCATTAGATTCAATCTAATGGGAGCAAAGATGTGCTTTGTGGAAAGGAATATATACATATATTCATTCATCCTGTCTTTCTCTCTGCCTATCTGTCTGTCTATCCATCCATCCATCCATGTATGCATGTCAGCATTGGTGATCCAGGGGTTTTTAGGGGCTCCCCTTGCTCAGGGACAATGGAGATCGGTGATCACTGATAAGTGAAGCACAGGTCCTTGTGACAAGCCTGTGGAGTCAGCGGATGCTCCCCATCACAGCTGCAGGCCTTGATTGGCAGCAGCCCGCAGTGTGGGCCGTGTTTTGTTTTCTGTCAGCAGTATATCACAAGTATTTTCCTCAGTGGGCTGAACATACCCTGAGTGGGAGGCTGATAAAAGCAGCCCCATCTTCATGCATCACCCTGAACGATTTCAAAGGGAAGAGGAGCAGCTGTGACAGTGTTCACACGAGCCACTGGGGTGGTCTCTTCTTTGTAGTCTAACAATAATAGTGCACCCTGGCTTGCATTCCTCAGCTGGAGAAGAGCAGAGGTGCCTAAGCAAGACATGCTTCCTCCTTGACAAGTCTTAAAACCGCATTTGCCATCAAGGAAATGACATCCTTGCCCTGCTGGGGAATTTCTCTTCAAAGTAAGCGCGGAGAAGTCATCTTCATAGATTTATTACATGTCTGAATCAATATTTATCTCATACAGTTACTTGAACTAATGTGTAACAGCTTGGTATTTACTTAAACAATCCAAAGGCTTTTATTTCCCTCCTAGCTGCAGGAATAAACAAAGAAGTCTTGTACACATGCTGAAGACCATCGTAGTAAGAATACTCTGCTCCACAAGTAAGTCTAAGTATTGTTGTTCCTGTTTTGTGATTTGTGGGTCAAGAGCCATCTTTGTGTATTTCTGAGTTTAAAAATGTGAAAAATGACATTCCTTGATGGTGTGACTATCTGCTGTTCTATTTTATAATATCACCATAGCTCCTTCAACAGCTCAAATTACCTCTTTTCATACAAAACATAGCAATTATAAATGCACAAAATAAAAGTGAACGTGCCATATAACATTATGCACAGTACAATATAGAGCAAGTTCTGCATGAATGAAATCAATCACTGTGTGCTTAGATCTAATTAAGTCTGTGTTTCTGAGAACCTTAAACAAAAGGAAGCATTAAGACCATCTCAGGGGTCACAGGAGATCAGAGTCAAATGCCAAATTTGTTTCTAGAGAACAAATGTGTCTGAAAAAGCTATTATAGATGGTAAATTTAAGCAGATGTACATTTTCGTGATCCATAAGAAAATTGTCATTTGTTCACTTAAGTTGACACAGATTTCTACAGAGCAAAGAGTCTTATGAAATAAGAGCTGGTACAGATTGGTATCTTAATCCAGACATTACATAGACAGCTTTGACCCTTTAAATAATAATGACAAAATGAAGGGGTAGATGAAATTTTAATAATAATTCTTTTACTAGTATGTCCACTAGCATCTATCTAAATGAGATACATGTACCATTTCAGCTGTATTTGCATACATGAGGCTTTCACACAGACACCCAAGATGGTATTTTAACTGCTTATTTTACAGATTTTATTCCTTTCACCAAAGAGAAACAAAATATTTCATCTCCTTATTGAGGCAAAGATTAAGTGTAACAAGTGAAGTGTAAGCCAGGCGCCCTGCAGCTGGGTTGAATCAGGGGTTTTCACACAGGCCTCAGACTGCCTCCTAGGGGATTCTTGCTTGCCTGGGATGCTCTTGTGCCCTGCCGTGAGCAAAACATCCAAGCAGTGCCCCTTGGGCTCCTGAGGTGCCCGTGCCTTCCCCTCCCTGAGGAAGGGCTTGCTGGCTGCTGCAGAGAGCTGCAGGTGGCTTCCTCTGTCCTTTTAGTATTAGTGTCTTTGTACTCACTTAACCTCTAAATACTAAATGCAACTGAAATTCTTTTAAGTCGCTAGCAGGAGGGATAAAGCCTACTATTACGAGTGTGTATTTAGGGAAAAAAAAAGAAATGAAACTTCAATTGACTAATACTAGCCAATTTTTAAAGAAAATTATGCTGAATTTTAACAGTATTTTTGAACAGTTGAGACTTGTTATTATAGACAAATTGCCTGTTGAACAGTGAGATTGGTGAGTTTGTATTACCATCTATGTTCACATTTTCTGTCCTTGGTGAGGATTGGGTGTGGGGTCATGGGCTTGAGGAGTCATGATTCACAAGAAGAAGGAGGGCAAAGAGAGATGGGAGGGAAGGTCCTGCGCAGTCACTTTCTCCAGAACTTGCATTCCCACACCGCAAAACAAAGAAACGTCTTTGGTAATAAAAATTCCTGAAGCACTCTGTCGTGTTTTGTGTGGCAGAAGCAGCTGTGCATCAGTCTGATCATGAGTGCTGATTTGTCCATAGGAAATTTGTGACCAGGATTAGTAGCCAAATGTTCCACGAATAATAGAAGCAGCAGCACAAGATCCACTTGGCACCTCCTCGCTTCTGATCTTGGAAGCAGAGGAGCATACTTACTACCCCCCACAGTTCTGGAAGCAAACTCTTTATTCTCCCCATTTCTGAATGAGGAAAGTGAGTCACAAGTGAAGATAATTTGCCCAAAGACATTAAGCCCAAGTATGAAAAATCCTCCTCTACTGTTATTTATTAAATAGCCTTGACTCTGTAGACAGTGTTATTTTCCCAGCAAGTGAGTTACCTAGAACAGAAGCCTAAGCTAGCAGTGCCGGTTAAAGACCAATTTGGCCCTGCAAAATACCAGGGTCATGCATCCCTGCTAAATGGAATCTTTTTTTACAGGATGTGCTGCTTATATATTCAAATGCAAATGATCTACTTCTCTGTGACATTCTGCTACTCCGTAGATGGACTGATGGGCAGTGTACGATTTAGCAGTCCTAACAATGAAAGTGTTTCTTACAATTCTATTGTTTTCTAATTTTCCTGCTATATGGAAAACAAGAACTTTCATGTTGGTATGAATATGGTTTTTCATAAAAGAAGACCGAGTCTTAAACTAGAACACGGAAACAGGGAAAAGTAACTCTCAGAGGAAAATCGAACTTGATTAAGATTCACACTGAAACATAACTATGTGACACAAGCCCTCAGGGAATGAATGGTGTGTGTGTGTGTGTGTGTGTGTGTGTTTTGTGCACACGCATGTACACGCACATATGAATGCACGCTGCTTCTTGTTTTTATGTTCTTGTCTGTTTATCTTTCCTTTGCTCATAGGCCCCAGCATGGATCTCTGAGAAGTAGTTCCAAAGTTCACACTCCTGAAGTCTTCCTCTGTAGACTTCTCCTGCCTCTCACACTGAGTTCCACACACTCAAATTCCCTAGATGGATTTTCCCTTGGAACATAGAACCCCAAATTCCTAAAGTCGCCCCTCTCTCCCTCCTGCCAGACCTTTCCTTTGGTTCCTCTCTGTTAACCTGTTCTGTTAATCAGGTCTTACCTTCTGAAACCTCTCGCTCCTCCCTGGTCCTCCCTTTGTAGCCTCAGCTCCAGCCCCAGGAATTACCCTGGGCCCCAGGAATCACTGCCTCTCTCCTTCTTCCCTCAGTGCTTCAGATGTCTGAGTCTCAGCCGGGTTCATGTGGCACATTCACAGTTACTGACTCTGTGACCTCAGCTGGCCAGTTCACTTCATCTCCCAAATAGGGATGATGATGTCCCCCTCACAGGCTCCTAAGGGGGACAGAATTATGTGGTGACTATAAAATTCTGAGCAGGGAACTTGGCACCTAGGCTGCATGTTAGCTATTCTTTATTATGACCACCTCAGTGTGACCCCGTGGTGAAGTCATTGTTTCTCATATATTTAGAAGATTCATGAACTGCTTCATCAACCTATTGCATCTAAGTGCCCCAGTGAACAGGTACTGTCCTCATGGAGCCCACGGCCTGGGAGGACAGGTCAGTCTGCCAAGGGAGAGTCCAGGCGCATTTAACTCCAGTTCCTCCCACTGAAGTCACAAAGCTCAAAGTGCCTTGCATGGTGAGGCATGGGCTGCAGTTCAATGGGTAAATGCCGCAGTCCGGCTGCAGCAAAATAACCTGGGGGTGACGAGGAACTTGTATAGATTGATACAGCAGGAGTGGGAGCCGTTTATTGTAGGACAGGAGGGGTATTTATACATTCCACACAGCTTATCTAATTAACATAAACTAGATACAGCAGTCAACCAATAAGAAATCTCCACACTTAATGGCTCACTGGCGTTACTTCACAAACCATTCCCTCTGCAAAATGCCAGGCGCCATTCTGACTTGTTTACAAACTCTAACAGGTAAATATACCCATATTCACTGCATACAAATTTTAATTTACTACAGTCGAGACTGTAAACAAATAATTTTGCAAATCCTGGGACACATATTTAGGGGTATGAGTTCACTCCTATGTGTTGTTTCAAGCCCTTTTCACTAAATTCAGTGTCCGGATGGTAACTGGCTGCATGCTGCTTTTCCCCACCTGTGGTGAAGTTCAAGTCAATCAGCCACAATGAATATGGTTCAGATCTCCACTCTCAGCACTGTGACAGGCACTGCAGGGAGTCCAAATGTGTCTCTGTTCTTTGGGATTTGAGCACATGGAGTGGTCACACGCATGAAGCAGTGAAAGCAATAACACACAGGACAGGGGAAGGAAAGGGAGGAGAGCCATCAAAGCATGTCCATCTTGGCAGGGTCATCAGAGAAAGGGCTTGGTCAGTCAACAAGGTGGTCAGTCAAGGCCTGCGTGCCCTTGAGAGGCTCTGGAACGTGGGTCTTGATTTCAGGGATGGAGAGCAGGCAGTAGTGCTGAGGAGTCACTGGAGAAATACTCAAAACCTGCAGGCTCACGGGGGACAGTGACCAATACCGCACAGTGATAGGAACACTGTCTTGGCCAACAGGACTGGCCAGGACACAGGGAATCTTAAAATCATGATATTTACAAACTGTGGGTTATTAAAAGCCTCAAAGCCACAAGAGAAAAGGTCCTCCCCTGTGTTGGTGGCATGGATTCTGACTCGCATGGCCCTGTCTGGCGCCCTTGCGAGGCACCTAGGCATGAGTTGGCTTCAGCAGGAGAGTCAGGACTGCTCTGGGGAGGAAGATGGGCCTCGGGGAAAGCGCCCGTTTTCTCACCTGCCGTTGATGCTCTGATCCTCTGTTCCTCTGGGGTTCTGTTCACTGATGTGCAATCCCAGGCCCACGAGGATGAGGTGCAGAGACCCCATGGACAGCAGGGTCTGGGGCAGGACTTGGGCTCAGGTCAGGACTCCACTGTGGAGGTAGACGTCGCCCTGCGCATCCTGAGTGTGACTTTCTGTCCCTGCCCTGACTGACCACGGGCAGCTCTGGATCAAGCCTTCTCACTGAGGGACCTTCGCAGCTTTCCTTTCACCCCGCAGTGCTGAGCTGTCCTCTCTCACAGGCCCCTTCTGGACACTGTGCTGCTCTCTAGATTCATGACCCTGGCAGGACCACGGAGGTTTCCTCTCACTGTGATTCCATCACATCCATCAGCTGTCACCGTGTTCACTGATCAGCATTCACAGGCACATGGGCACACACACCTGTCATCCCCGGTTCCTGGGAGCCTGAGGCAGGAGGATTGCAAGCTGGAGTCCAGCCTGGGCAACTCAGTGAGACCCTGTCTCAAAGTGAAACTTAAAAAAGAGAAAGAAATTTGATGAAAGAATAAATGGTCACATTATTGTGCCAAGTGTTTGGGGGATTTGGGTGGTTTGATTTTGAGAGGAGAAAAGAACCCTTTTTTACTAAGAGGGATAAAAAAGGTCAAGTTTTCCAAAATGTGCAAGTGGAGAAGCCTTTGGCTCAGGAGCTATGCTGGAGACACACAAGCTTACTGTCCAACCTTTATTACCTGATGGAATATGACTTGCCGAGAATCCATTGACCTGCATCACTTCTTCTTTGAATGAAGAGCTTGTCAAGTGAAGGAACTTCCATTAGCAGAGTTCTAGGCTCCAGGGGAGGATCCAGCTGTTAGGATCAGGTGAAAAGGAAAATAGTCCGTTTGTTATGCAAAGAAAAAACAACGTACTTATCTATGTGTGCCCTTCGGTAGACAGGAACAAGTGACTTCAGAGGTGTCAGTGACATGTTTTTTCAGCCATATTCTCAGTTGCAATGGAGCAATACATTAACAAAATTGAGTCCCTCTGTATATTTATGTTATTTCTTAATTTGAGAGAAAGTAGAAGTGTATTCATATTCAGCTGTAAATCTTGTTTTGCAGTGAAACACTAGGAGTGGGATACAAAAACTTCAGTTATAGAATAAACACATCACTTTACCTAGTTCAATTGTTTTCCTTTTCATTTTTCCACCTCTGTAGCAACATAGCTTATTAAAAATCAAAATGTTTACCTGACATGCTGGCACACACCTGTGATCCCAGTGGCTCAGGAGACTGAGGCAGGAGGATCACAAGTTCAAAGCCAGCCTCAGCATTTAGTAAGATTCTGTCTCAAAACAAAAATAAACAAAAAAGCAAGTAAATAAATAAATGTATGTCAGAGAGATGTTGCTCAGGGGTGGAGCCCTCTTGCCACTTCCCAACCTTCAGCCCCCCAGTTCAATTCCCAGGACCAATGGGGGAAAAAAAAGAAAGAAAAAGCACTGTTTGTTTTTACAATGTGGAGAGCTGGGCTATATTCACTTATATTCACTAGTTATTTCATCATGACTATTTAGTTAGCAGGAAGGTGTCACATTGGATTTATACATTTCCTGTTGGTAATTTCCAGAAGACTTTAACCCTTGCTATTAATTTGATGAATATTCATTTAGGATCTGCTCTGTGTTAGGTTCTTTCGGGAGATTGGGGATATAAGAGTGAGCACAAACCATTGTTATTTCCAGCCTCTCTTAAAACTTGCTTCTTCTTTGGTTACTTTTCTGAATCTTCTTGTTCATTCTCCCCCCACCCCCACCTTCCCTGTCTTCCCTCCTGGGCTAGATATGATGCAGTTTTTCTCAAAGCCCTCTCCCTGGACTCCCTCTGCCTCGCCCTCCCCCCTCCACCACATCATGGCCCTGCAACATTGTACGTTTACATCAGTCCCTCTTCAATCCTCTCTTCTCCTAGGCCTTGTGGTCTGCCATGCACTGGAAATTCAACTTGGAAATCTAGCTCTCAAAACAAACACACTGTCTACTGAGATATCCAATTAGTAAAAGGCATTTCAATAAATTATGATGAACGTATGATAAGAAAAAGAAACAGAATACTTTAAGAAAACACTGGACTGGAACCTAAACTGGACTGTGTAAAGGAATCACTATGGAAGTGTTGTGAAGTTGTGACCTGAAGGTTCACTTAACATTAGTTAGACACAGTTCAGTGGTCTGAAGGCCATGTTCCAAGAAGAAAGAAAAGTACGTGCAAATGCCCTGAGGTGGGGAATGTGCACTCTGAGGCATGGAAGAAAGAGCAGGAGGAAAAGATTAACATTAAACAGAGACATGAGGTGGGAGGGAAAGGGAGAGAAAAGGGAAATTGCATGGAAATGGAAGGAGACCCTCATTGTTATACAAAATTACATATAAGAGGTTGTGAGGGGAATAGGAAAAAAAAACAAGGAGAGAAATGAATTACAGTAGATGGGGTAGTGAGAGAAGATGGGAGGGGAGGGAGGGGGGATAGTAGAGGATAGGAAAGGTAGCAGAATACAACAGTTACTAATAGGGCATTATGTAAAAATGTGGATGTGTAACCGATGTGATTCTGCAGTCTGTATTTGGGGTAAAAATGGGAGTTCATAACCCACTTGAATCTAATGTATGAAATATGATATGTCAAGAGCTTTGTAATGTTTTGAACAACCAATAAAATAAAAAAAAAAGAGCAGTGTGTGGGCTCTGGGAGGAGAGAAGTGAGACCAGACCCTGGAGAATCCACCTGGGTCTGAGCAGGGAGCTTCTGAAGTCGGTCACAAGTGTCGCTTCTTATGCTGAGAAGCCATTTTCAGCAAGCTGTTCACTTCACCGCGTCTGTGTCCTCAGCAGCCTTCTACCTAAACAGAGCCAAGGCCAGGTAGAGGCCGGGGCATCGTGGCCTTGGCAGTTCAGCACTGAGCTATGGCTCTGGGCAGATGGTTGGCAGCGAGGTTGGAGGTGCACGCATGGCCTTGGGCTGTTAGCAGTGGTGCTTCTCAGTTGGACAGAGGTGGGGAGGAAGAGGGAGGGGACAAAGATGGTGTTCAGGTTTGTGCCTTAAGCAGTCAAGTGAGTGGCCAGTCAGGGCATTAGAAGAGTGGCCATGCCAGGAGACAAGGGTGGCTTGGGTCTGTTGAGTGCATATTGCTATGAGGCTCTCCGTGGAAATGCCCAGCAGGCAGATGATTATGAGCTCAGGAGCCAAGAGAGCAGTCTTGCTTTGTGGCTCTGAGTGTAGTATTCATCAAGTAGCCTTGAGTGTAGACATGTCATCCACAGATTAAACACGGTCACCGCAAGCTCAGAACCTCGATTCTGTCCTTGGACCTCTCCCTCTTTCTTCCTGTTTACATGTCAATCAATTATCTAGTCTTGTCAGTTTTCTCTCTGTGTTCTTTCTTTCTTTTATTTATTTTTTGGGGGTACTGGGGTTGAACTCAGAGGCCCTCCACCACAGAGCCACACCCTGCACTATTTCGTATTTTATTTAGAGACAGGGTCTCACTGAGTTCCTTAGTGCCTCGCCATTGCTGAGACTGGCTTTGAACCCATCATCCTCCAGTCTCAGCCTCCTGAGTTGCAAGGATTAGGATCATAGGCATGTGCCACTGCTCCTGGATCTGTGTTCTTTCTTATTCACGTCACCGTTCCTAGTTCCAGTAGTTTTACTGGGTTCTTGTTACTTTTCACCAGAACTATTTCATACTTGAGGGTGGTGGGACTGGTTTCCAGAAGATTCATCAACTAGTGCAGGGAGCCAGGAGGGCTATGCCCGTTAGCACTGTCATTTGTCCAAGAGTCTTGGCTGTGGGGAAAAAAGGAAGGGAGACACCCCCGGAATTTAGGATACAGAACAGGGAGGTGGAAAATCAATATTTGATTAAACTGGTCAGGGAGACATCAGGATTGCCCTTGCATACAGGCAGACTAGTACTTTTTTCCTTTTCCTCTTAGCTGCTATTATGCACCAAATGACATTTTATTCTACCACTCTGCTCTCCATACCTTCAGCTGGCCATAATAATTCTTTCAAATGAAAATGAAACAACTTGGATAGAACTAGGGATGTGTATTTGACAGACATTTTTCTAAATAGTTCACATGTATAAAACCATTTGATACCTATACATATTCTGTGAGGCCCCTGTATTATTCCATTTTACAGATGAGGAAATGAGGAACATGGATGGTATGGAGTGTCTTTCCCAACGTCACACAATTTATAACCGCTCTGGCTCCAGAGTCTGGACCGTCCTCCAGGAAAGTGAGGCCCTGGGCATATTCTGAGCTCCTCTTATTTGTGCTAAGAACAAGGGCTCCAGGAGAAATGCATCCAAGCAAATATTTAAACATGCAGAGTGCCAATGTCTGGCAGGGGACAAGAGCACACTCGGCAACTTGTTTTAAAACCAGGCCCCCTACATAGCTAAGAAGTCATTTCTTTCTTCAGAGTGGGTTGAGTTCCAGGAGAGGTGGGTGACATGGAGAGTATTTTCTCGAGGGAAACGCCAGGGTGACCTCTGCCACTGTGAGCCCCGTGCACCTCCACAGTCCCTAAGCTGCACGTGAGGAGCGGCTGCAAAGGCAATGTCCACAAGTTAGGTTGGGTGGTCTTCACCAACAAGGTCGCCATCGTTTCCAATCAGGGGAAACAGCGGGTGCGTGGCAGCCCACCTGTCTCAGGTAGGTAGAGGGGGCCTTGGCGGAAACGGCAGTTTCCTACCTGATGGCCTGCAACCCTGAATCTGCCAGTCCGGACTCTCCCCTTTCTGTTTCAGATTTTATGGGACTTTCTAAATAGGCCATTTAGTATTTGTTACTACTTTGGAAATGAGTTTTCTGGAGCCAGTATGAGGTGCTAAGCATTTATAGACAGAAGCTTTGGCCAAGAGCATAGAGGGTCTTGAATTGGCCTTTCACTGTACAGAAGAACTTGAACAGACTCAAGTGCAAATCCAGATTTGTAGAGGGGGCTGCGGGTTTGTGGAAGTGAAGTGTATGACGGAGCAAGTCATTTTTTCCAGTATCACTTAGTGATTATTAAGGCTGCTTTTTAATCTGACTCACTCAGAGGGAAGTGCCAAAGCATCAGTACTAAACAATCAGTGTAGTTAAAATGTGAAAAAGACAAAGAAAAGCAAACTGGAGAGATGTTTGAGTAGAATGGGAATTGAGCCAATAAGCCTGAGTGGTAGAGTCTTTGGAGGGAAGCCATGAAGTCTGTGATGTTTCTCTAGTTAGAATGAAAAAAAAATAATATATGTATTTTATATATACATGGTATTGGGTAAAAAAAAAAAAAAAACATGAACTCTTTCCATTAGATTTGAGATTTTACTGATTCTGAGACTCCAAATGGAATGCAAATGAAGATTTTAAAAGGTATGATTAAAAATACCACATGCAAACGTGGCATTTGGCAAGGCCTTAGCCTCTAAAATGTCGATAGGAAAATATCCAAAATCTTTTTTTTTTCTTTTTTTTGGGGGGGAAAAAGAGAAAGTTGGCTTCTAGCCAAATGCCTGCTGAGGAATTCTTAAGAGAATTTCTGGAAACTGTACTTTTTAAGGTAATCATGTTCTCCATGCTTTTGTGGCCCCAAACGTTCCCTGGAGTGAACTTAAAGTCTCATCTATTTTTGTCTTGTTGTTGTATGTCCTTAGACTTCAGTGGTCAAGTTTCACTTTGGCAAGGTGACAAAAGAGAAATGTTGTGTTTGGCACTCCACAGACTTAGAATACTTTAGCCATGAACATGCCAAGGGAGAGTCACATTATGCAGCTTGAATATACTTTCCATGTATGAGGTGTGTGTCCCTTTAGGTTAGACAAATCTACATCAGTGTTTTGCTTTTCCACTAAAATCAAATTCATATCAGATACTTGATACACATGTGCTGTGGTTGGAGAGCACGGGATGTGATTTCAGGTAAATAAAGAAATCAGCAGAGCTGTGATCTAAAATTAATGTTTAAAATCTTATCAGCATGGTTTTTCTAAGGGAGAAAACTTATATCTTTCTGGTATCAAAATTTTAGAGAAATCATCACAGGCCCCATGATGATTCTTTAGTTCAAGTGACTACTGATGTGCTTCTGAGTTAGCTGACAAGGACTTCCAATTTTTTTCCACATTTTCTAAGGGAGAAAGAACAACTTTGTCAATCAGAAATGGTCAAGGAAAGACATAGCTGGCTTTCCTGCTGTGATTTGGGGAGTTAATATTCCCATTTTCATTCATTTGTCCTCTGTTTAATGTAAATGGTGAAAATGTGGCCATGGCATGGACTTAAAAAAAATCTTGTCAAGTATACATACTTAAAATTTTCTAGTTCAACCAATTTTAAATGTCATGTCCAGTGGCACAGAGTACATTCATGTTGCTCAGCAACTATCACTGCCTCCACTTTCAGAATGTTCTATCTCCCCAAACTGAAACTCTGTCCATAGCACACTAGCTTCCCACTTCCTCGTACCTCCGGTCCCTGGCAAGCACCATTATGCTTTATGTTTCCATGAACCTAATTACTTTTCATAAAAGTAGAATCATGCTCTGTCTGTCTTTTATAGCTGGCTTATTTCACTTAGCATAGTTGTCTTCAATTTATCCATGTTGTGACAAGTGTTCAGATTTATTTCCTCTTTAAGGCTGAATAATGTTCCACTGTACACACCTATCACATTCATTTGTCCAATAGATATGTGGACTGCTTCTGCCATCTGCTGTTGATGCCTCCAACCTTAGAATTAGTTGATCCCTGAAACAAGGCAATGGAATCCCTACTAGATTTGGAGACAGGAAAACTAGCATTCAATTCTTTCAGTTAACTTCTTTCTGATTTAGCTTTCTACCCTGTATAAGCGATGAAACTGTCTTTCATATTATTGTCATAGAACTGTTGGACACTTACACAACCCATGTGGTGCTGGAGATTTTTATCTATTTTCTCATTGAATTCTGATGGGGTCCCTATAGAGTAGGAACAGTTCCAATTCCCAGAAGGAAGGTGAGATTGTGCCACATGTGGGAGACTGCTGAACAACACCGTGAGTTTTTGCCATTCTCTCCACCATCCTCGAGGACTCTAGCAAGCTGAGGGATTAGACAGGTTCTGCTGTGTGGGCGGAAAGCCTAGTTGGTCACTGAGCCAGTTGCCCCTTCCCAAGAGACTACTGCAGTTGCATTAATATGAGCAGTTACTAAAAAAAACAACACAACAAAACCCCAAAGCCCATGTGCTGTTAGGGTTCCGAATATTGCAGCGTGCAGAGTGGGTATCTCATTTCCTAGTGAAGTGAAAGTTTTGTTGTGGGTTTGGGGGCTCAGGAGCTGATATCTTTCTGCTATCAAAATTTTAGAGAAATCATCACAGGTCCCATGATCATTCTTTAGTTTAAAAGACTATTGGTGTGCTTCTGAGTTAGCTGAGAAGGACTTCGATTTTATTCCACATGTTTATACACCATGTCAATATTGGATAACTTAGATGCCCATAGTTATGTTCTAATTCTAATTACATGGGCACATACTCATAATTCCTTAAAAGGTGAACTCTTCATGGCTTTTCAGAGATTTTCTTCCAGCGCCAACAGTAAATGAGGTGAAACTCCAGGAGAGTTGCTATGGAGGGTGGCAGGCGCCTCTGGGGGCTCCGCTTGGTGGCAGGCCACTTTCTAGAGTGCATGCAGCTGGGGAACTGATGTGATGTCACGCTGCCTCCCGTACCTGCTAGCAGAGCAACACAGAAATAGCTGTTCTCGCAGTTCATTTCTTAGGTAAAGAGTGAAAAAGAAACTCGAGCTTTCTAGACCTTGTCCCAGGGCTGTGAATCTAGGAGTGATTAGATGCATCATATGTCCCTTATGGGAGTGTCAGTCATGGGTAGAGATGGAGATAATCAAACACATGTGTAAATTGGATCGTTACAGACAGTGAACATTTTTATGAATAAAACCAAGCACAGTGATGTAATGGAGAAGGATTGGGGTACCTGGGGAGTTGTTTTGTTGGGGTCCCTAAAGGAAAGCCTTCCTGAGAAAGGGGCGGCACCAACACCACCCACCCTGCTGCACTCCTTTGTCACGGTGGGTCACCTTGTCCTTCATGTCTGGTGAATCTGGAGCACCCAGGGCTGAGCCTAACACCAGAGAGGCTCCTGAGCACATGCTAGATGTCATGACAGGAAGTGCGTGACAATAAAAGGCCTGATTTAAAAATGACAGGTCACTGGAAGAGAAATCAACAGTAATGACACAGTCTGCTAAAGGTCACCAGGCCTGCTTTGCCAAAGGAGATCCCTTCATAAAGACTGCTACAGGATGTCATTTTACCTTCAGAACTCTCTGAGACATATGCCAGGAATCAGGGACGACTCTTGATGAATTAGGGTTATGCAAGCATGCATAAAAGTACCTTTTAACCATAACATCAGGAAAAGTGAGTTCCTGATTTTGCCTTGGAAACACCAGGATAAGTGATAAGAGATGCTTCATTTTTTTAAATTAAATATTTATTTTTTGTAGTTGTAGTTGGACACAACAACTTTATGTTATTTATTTATTTTTATGTGGTGCTGACAATCAAACCCAGGGCCTCGCACCTGTGAGAAGAGTGCTCCACCGCTGATCCACAACCCCAGCACCCTTGTTTTTTTTTTTTTAAATGTGTTTGCTGGGGCTGGGGATGTGGCTCAAGTGGTAGCGCGCTCACCTGACATGCGTGTAGCCCGGGTTCGATCCTCAGCACCACATATAGACAAGGATGTTGTGTCTGCTGAAAACTAAAAAATAAATATTTAAATTCTCTCTTTCTCTCTCAAAAAAATAAATAAAAATATGTGTTTGCTGCCAGGTGCAGTGGCACATGACAATAATCCCATGGCTCATAGGGATTGTAAGTTCAAAGTCAGTGAGGCCCTAACTAACTTAGTGAGACCCTGTCTCTAAAAAAAGGAGGGGGGATTGCTGGGGATATCGCTTGGTGGTTAAGTTCCCTTGCATTCAATCCCCAATGCAAAAAAAAAAAAAAGAATCATCCATTGATGTCATCCTACTGGTGGTGAGGTAGGCACAAGAACATATTGAGAAAGAGTAAGAATGTATTGGACCAAAAGTCAACCATGTTACTTCAAAGTAGTCAATAAACATTTTAAACTAACCTGGTCTTTTCCATGACTCTGAGTCTAACTTCATGTTTTGCATAAGCACAAAGGTGTTGTATCTGATTCTGCACCATTTTTTATTTCTTTCAGTAGAGTACACTTTTTTAGCCATTGAAAGATTTCTTCAACGTGAAATATTTTTTAAATGTATATGATTTTTGTCATACAGTTTTTCCACTAAAAACTTTAGTTCAGAGGCTTCAGCAATGAGAATTAGGTTAAAAAATAGCATCCCATGTGGAAACACCTTTTAAAAAAATTATAAATTTCTTTATTGTTTGTTTCTTTACTTTCAACATTTAGATTTTTTTCCTCCTGCTAGCTTTCTTTTCACCCAGAGTTTATTCTTAGGATTTTCATTACTTGAGATGATTTTACCAGTTGGAAGTTTACTCCAGCTCTTCTCTGCTGCTCTTTATTTGTGTGTGTATAACAATAAAATGTGCTAGTGCAGAGGGCCAATCAGCTTTTAAATCCTCCAGGAGGCATACAGCAAGTGCCGACTCTATGGTAGGCATTACACTAGAAGCAAATCTAAATTTTCCTTGTTTGAAACTTGTAAGAGAAGCCTTCTAAGTTTGCTGAAATAGAATTTCTGAAGATAATTAATGCACAGAGCACTTTAAAAAGTTTTTATTCTGTCACATGAGTTAAAGATTTTCTCAGAAGACATTTTACCTTTTAGATCCTATAAAAGTGGTATTCATTAATTTTTATGGATGAACATGTGTATGCATTTTCACGTAAATGAAATCTGTTTTAGATTGAGATTTAAAAAAGACCAAAAACTCTACAATGAGATTTTAAAGTTTGACATAGCAGTTTAAAAGTATAAGGGAATAGAAGCGATTCTATTAGTCATGTTTTAGTTGCTGTGACCAAAATTCCTGACAAAAACAACCTAAGGGAGGAAGGTTTCTATTCTGGCTCATGGTTTAGAGCTCTCAGTTCCAGGGACGGGACTTCCCCACCTCTTCATCATTTTCTACTCTTTAGAAAGACACTTAACACAGCCTCTGATTGGTTCTTCTTGGATCAGTTATTCCCACTGGCTGCTAATCTTGGCACTGTGTGGGTCAGGCTCCATGTGCCCTGTTTTGAGTTGGACAGATAGGAGAGGTGATGTGGGAAGTGGGAAGTGGAAAGGGGAGGGTCAGGGCGAGGGAACTTAACTCACAGGCACACCACCGAGGGTGTAGATAAACTGTCCCCTCTTGTTGTGACTCTTACTTTAGAGCAGCAATTCATTATCTAAAACACAAAAATTACATAAGATATCTGCTTAATGAATGCATCACTGTGGCCTGTGTACATGTTAGTTATAGTCTCCATAATATTGTGTAATAAAGAGCCACAATGTCTCAAAGTCCCTCAAGGAAACACGTGCATTGAGGTATCACGATCAGGAAGCTCTAGGCTCAGGTGTCACTGGGAAGCTCTGATTTGGGCTGCAAATCTTTCAGCTGGGATTCCTGAACTAAAAATCCATGGTCCTCTTTCTGGAACTAGTGGGCTAGCAGGGCCATATTGTTTTAATGATCATGACAAAGGTACACAGCAAACACATTTCAGGCCTCTACTTTGTCATATTTCTATATCCAAAGCATGTGTCTTGGGTGAGTTCCAAGTCAAGAGACAGGGAGGACCTTCCACCTTGAGTGGGAGGCACTCTGCAGGTGCTCCAAGGGAGGGGGCAGACTCCGGCCAATAATCCAGTCTGTCTCAGCCTGTGGCTTCAGTACAAGTCAAGCAACTCTTCTGTTTTCAGTAGTCTTAATAGAGCTTTCTCTATTTCATCATCTCCAGTATCTATTAAGTGAGGAAAAAAGTAAAGAAAACATTGATGAACTGAGACTACATAGTCAATAACCTCTATCCTTTCCCTCTGCCCATCTCACAGATTCTAACAGATTGAAAGACTGCTATCATGGCCTTTTGGATTGGGCAATAGAAAGAACAAAGCAGGAAGTAAAGCAAAGCATGTGGGAAAAAACTCACATTCAAGTTTTATTTTTAACCCGCCTTTTCCTATTTTTTTTTCAATTTTGTAATTTTAATAGCTTTTAAAATTATTTCCATTTTATATTTTTTGATAAGTTTCCCAATATTTAACTAAATTAAATATATTTTAAATTTTCCTCTGATTTTATCAGTGTGGGTACTATTACCCCCTCCCTCATTTTTTTCTTTTAAATATGGGAAGGCAAATTAATCTCATTTGCAAATTTTCTGTCATGCTGCTCTGATCATATTATTTCCTTGCTCATAGACTTTCATTGGTCCTTTATTGCTTATTGAATTAAGTCCAACTAACTAGCTTGTTAGGAATCTTGTATAAATTAAATGTAATGTGAGATGTGATCTATTTTGTGGTTCAAGAGGGACCATCGGGTCTAGCAGCAATTAAGATTTTATTGAGACTTGAATATAAAATTTTCTTTTATGAGACATGATTATATAATTCTAAGATTTATAATCAGGAGAAATAGTTAATACAGACAACAAATACTTTTTTTGGTGTTCAGCCAAAAAGTAATTTTGATCAGCTTTGAAAAAATTCAGTAATTTGTCATTGCTAAAAACATGGATCTAACTTTTCAGATCCATGTTATATAAGGATAAGGATCTTTTCTTATATTTAATTGTTCTCTACTATTAATTTTGAAGTTATAAAACACTGGTCATATACTTTAGAATAATGATTTCTCCTGTCCTCTGTGTCAAAGCAAGACATTTGCTGAGTTTTGAAATTTTTCTTCACTTTTTATATTTGCTTGCTTGGCGTTGGTGCTGTTTATCTCCACAGCTTTTGTTGTCGTTGTTGTAGAGCTGGGTTATTTAAAGTTTTGATATTGTTTCTGTTTTGATTGGGAATGGAAGGTGATTATGTTCAATCTCTTAAGTGCCTGAGCAACAGGTAAGGGAACCCCCAATGTATTTTGTATTACTCTGCTAGAGAGAGCTCCATCAACCTTGGTTGTGAGGGTTTGGGTGGCATTGGTGCTCATAAACTCAGGTCACACTCGAGGTTGATGTCACGCTGCTTTCATTTGCTTTTCTCTCCAGGGTTTTTTCTTAGTGTAGAGTCAATTGATTATTTCTCTGAGAATATGTGTATATGGTACTTAGGGCAAATGGAGTTGGATTAATATTACATGTGTTCAGGTTGCAGTTTTATCTTGATATTTGTATATTGTATGAATGACTTACTATTGCTACCTTTCTGCATAAAATCTGAGAATGTCTTTATTTCATCTTCATTCCTGAAGGACTTTTTTCTTGGAAATAGGTTTGTGAGTTGTCAGTCTTTTCTTTCAGGCCTTGATAAATGCACTGCCACTGTTTTTGAGCCTTAATAGTTTCTGAGGAGAAACCCACCCATTAAAGTTGTTGTTCTTTCATGTGTAATATGTTGTTTCTGTTGGGCTGCTTTTAAGGTCCTTTCTTTGCCATCAGTTTCTAGAAGTTTATGTATGATGTGCCTTATTATAGATTCCTTTGTGCTTACCCCGTTTGGTGTTTCCTCAGCTTCTGGAATCTGTTGATTTTATCCGGTTTTTTTTTTTTTTTTTCTGTAAATTTTTCTTTTGTCAGATTTGGGAAAGGTTGAGCCTTTATTTCTTGAATCCATCACCCTCTCTTCTTTCCTTACTGAACTCATTGACCAGACTCTTAGAACTTTTAATGTTGTCCCACAGGATCAAGAGATTTCTTTTTTTCTCTGCTTTTCAGTTTGGATAATTTCTATTGCTCTCTTTTTTATTTTTCTATTTTTTTAATATTTGCGTTTCTTTGATGAGACATTTTATTTTCTCATTTGTTTCGAAGGTGTTTGAAGGATCATTGAAGACTTTTTATACCTTTTGTCTTTGTACTTTAAAAGTCTTGTCATATTTTTCCAAAATCTTTGTCTCTCATATTGGCATCTACTGTGTGTTTCTTCTGAGGTGAGATTTTCCTGATTCTTGGTAAACATATTATTTTAAGTTGATTGTGGGATCTTTTCAGTATTAGTTTTATTATCGAGGTCTAGTTTCTGTTTAAATCTTGTTACTTGTTACTACCTAGGTGAGACAGTGGTTAGGACTCTACCTATTCCTACCCCGCTGTGCCACTATCTGCACACATTTGGGGAAGGACCACTGTTTTCTCTTATGGTTTTTGGCTCTTGTCACAAAGATTGTGTTTATTAGGTTTCTCCTCTCTTTGCCTTTGTATACAGAGAGCAGTCTCATCTTGTTATTGTTTTTCTATATTTTTTGTTTTGTTTCAGGAGTGAGTACCACTTCATTGACATTCTGAGCTGTAAGCTGCTTTGCCAGTCTGGGATATATAGGCAGCAAAGAAAGCAAAGCCAGCTACTCACTGCCAGTTCTTTTCTGGAGTCCTGAGGTCTTCATATAGTCCTACTTCATTTCCACTTTTTAGAGCTTACCGATGTCCATTTCATCCATTTTCTCTAGAGTTTTTAGATGTAATAAGCAAGAAGAAGGTGAAATGTGCCAACTCCATCTGCTCTTGCCATACAGACTAATTGTAGGGAAGTCAAATTTGTCAACTCCTTTATGGTTTGTACCTTTTTTGTTTTATTATGTTTTCTTGGAATTCCTAGTTTATACCAAGTTTATGAACTCCTGTATTTTTCTTCTGATAGATTTAAAGTTTGTTTTCTACATTTAAATCTTAACTCTTTCCCAAATTTTTTTGTTGAGACCAGGAAGCAAAATTCTGTAAAGTTTTGGGAACCTAGTAGGTAAAACAATAAGGATGGCAAAATAAACATAGAACCCCAACATTTTAATATATTTCAAACTAAAAACTGGGAATTAAAATATTTATCAATTTGACATTTTATTATTTGTTGTTATAAAATTAATTTTAATGTTTTTTTAATCAAGTGACCTGTACTTTCATACATAGCAGATTAGAAACCAGCTTGTCCTCCAGTCTAAGTCTCTTTATGTTACATATTTTGTCACTAAAGTTGTCATATTTCTGTATTGACTATACTTTGCTCTGGAATATATTGCATTGTTTTGTAGCTTACATCTTTAACCCCTTCATCTCTTACTGAGTATTCTTTATTGTTTTTAAGAATTATAAAGAAAAGAAATTTAAATTGCTTGTGAAAGTGTGGAATAAAAAACTAAGACATGAGAAAAATGATTTGTAGTGTATGTTTCTATCAGTACAGAAAAATACATTTTAACTTATAGATTTTGTGAAAGTCTCAGCCTCTTCCATTATAACTTAAGTTCATCCAGGATAAAACCATTATCTTGCTCATTACAATATTATATACCTCTTTCATAAATCAGTTATGGATGATTTTTTTGAAAGTTTATTGTTCACCAAGGTGCTTAAGTGTAAATATAGTTTTTAGGGATTAATTTTTTTTTTTTTTGCCATGCTGGGGATTGAACCCAGGTTCTCACACACAACTAGGCAAGTGTTCTGCCACTTAACTCCATCCCCAGTCTAGTGTAGATAGAGTTTTTAAAAACCAGTTGAAAAACCCAAAGTCTTAATGATGAAATATCTAAGTATTCTGAGGCATAAATTTAGTTTAGTAAGTGCCTCATTAACATATTTGTCAGGCATTAGGATCTGTTTTTAATAGAACAAATTTCAGAATCATAATAAAAGACAGTAAGAATATTCTTTTGTATCTCAGGGGTGAGTCTTGACTTTAATTTTTTTAAGTAACTGCATAAATATGAATTACTTCTGATACCAGTCATGATTTTCAGTTCTTTATTAATCCAAACATTTTGTATTCTCTACTTTTTTTCTTTTTACATTTCCAATTTTATGTAATTCAGTAAGTAAAAACTAATGTGAAAGTTTTAAACCTTATTTTAATTGAGAGTTATCTAAAATTTTGGAATGGAAACTGTAAAATTTTATATCTAAGAAACTTGAATCATTTAGAACAGGTCGATTATCTATTTGTAAATAATGAGTGAAAATGTACCACTTTTAATATTCCCTGATGAAATGTAGATATTACTTGCAAGAACAACTGTTTCCTGCCTTGAAGACATGCCATTAAGAAATGGTGAGAGTTCTATTTTGAAGAATATCTCATTATTTTTATTAATAAGTAAGTTGCAAATTATCTGAAACCATCCCCAAATTCTCAGTGTTAGTTATTGACTAATTTTAGTTTTGCAAGATATAATAGCTACTTATATATTAAAATACTTTCAATAAAGAAAGTCCTGTGTATAAGTTATTTTTAACCCTTTGTTGTTCTTTGGCTTGGAGGGGGGAGAAAGAACTACTTACTATTTTTGATGTATAAAAAAGCTGTCTAGTGATCAAATAAAAGTCCCAATGGCTTTCCTCATAGAAATAGAAAAAGCAATAATGAAATTTGTTTGGAAAAATAAGAGACCCAGATTAGCAAAAGCAATCCTTACCAGAAAGAGTGAAGCAGGTTGTATCACTATACCAGATGTTAAATTATAGTACAGAAGAATAGTAACAAAAACATAATGGTATTTGAACCAAACAGACTGGTAGACCAATGGTACAGAATAGAGACCAAGGATACTAACCCACAAAATTACAGTTATCTCATATTAGACAAAGGTGCCAAAAACATGTACTGGAGAAAAGATAGCCTCTTCAACAAATAGTGCTGGGAACACTGAAATCCATGTGAAACAAAATGAAATTAAACCCTTATTTCTCACCATGCACAAAACTCAACTCAAAGTAGATCAAAGACTTAGGAATTAAATCAGGGACCCTGCATCTAATAGAAGAAAAAGTAGGCCCTAATCTTCATCATGTTGCATTAGGCCCCAACTTCCTTAATAAGATTCCTATAGTGCAAGAATTAAAATCAAGAATCAATGAATAGGATGGATTCAAACTAAAATGTTTCTTTCAGCAAAAGAAACAATCAGTGAAGTGAATTGACAGCCTCCATCTTGGGAACAAATTTTTATCCCTCACACATCAGATAGAGCACTAATCTCTATGATATATAAAGAACTCAAAAAGCTAAACACCAAAAGAACAAATAACTTAATAAATGGGCCAAGGACCTGAACATACACTTCTCAGAAGAGGATATACAACCAATAAACATATATGAAAAAATGTTCATCATCTCTAGCAATTAGAAAAATATAGATCAAAACTACTTAAGATTTCATCTCACTCTAGTCAGAATGGCAGCTATTAGGAATATAAACAACAATAAGTGTTGGCAAGGATGTGGGGAAAAAGTACACTCATACATTGTTGGTGGGACTGCAAATTGGTGCAGCCAATATGGAAAGCAATATGGAGATTTCTTGGAAAATTGGGAATGGAACCACCGTTTGACCCAGCTATCCCTCTCCTCGGCCTATACCCAAAGGATTTAAAAAACAGCATACTACAGGGACAAAGCCACATCATGTTTGTAGCAGCACAATTCACAATAGCTAAGCTGTGGAGCCAAACTAGATGTCCTTCAGTAGATGAATGGATAAAAAATGTGACATATATACACAATGGAATATTACTCAGCAATTAAAAAAATAAAACCATGGCATTTGCAGGTAAATGGATGGCGTTGGAGAAGATAATACTAAGTGAAATTAGCCAATCCTAAAAAAACAAATGCTGAATGTTTTCTCTGATTTCAGGAGGCTGATTCATAGTGGGGTAGGGAGAGGGAGCATGGGAGGAATGGATGAACTCTAGATAGAGTAGAGGGGTGGGAGGGGAAGGGAGTGGGCAGGGGGATAGAAAGGATGGTGGAATGTAATGGACACCATTATCCAAAGTACATGTATGAAGACACGAATTGATGTGAATATACTTTGTATACATCCAGAGATTGTGCTCTATGTGTGTAATATAAATTGCAATGCATTCTGCTGTCATATGTAAAACATAATTTAAAAAAAGAAATCAGATCACAAAAAATGCTGTTTAGTGAATGCAAATTATGTATTGTGTTAGTCACCAAAGTTGACATGTTTCTTAGAATATACTTTAAAGTTATTCAAGAAACTTAATTATTTTTATTTCTTTAAAAAATAAAAAAAGAAATATTGCTTATTCTGTGAGTATACCTTTGTAGGAAAATATTTTACTTCATAATATTGGAGGATTGGAGGTAATGACTTATTAATGGTTTGTTTTTTATTTCGTTTCATTTAACATGAACATTAAGTTTTTTATCATATGATTGTTTCATACTCTTATGGACTTTAAGAAAAGTAGAAAAGTAATTAGATAATTTATTTTAAATAAGTTCAAGAATGTTGCTTACAGTGTTTATGGTGCTAACTTAATAAAAGCTTGTTACTTTTTTATTCTGAGTAATTATATATCTTTTATGATAGGACTGTTATACAATACACAGAGTTCTTAATATTTATGAAGTTTTCCTATAAAAAATGAAGTAAAAATAAAAGAAAATGTCAAATATCTAGTAGTTCCGTCCTAAGTCTCCTAGTTATTTATCAAGTTTCAGGAACACCTTGCCACTGGTATATTATAAGACAGAAACTCACTAACCACACATATTATAGTTTGATTTTGAAAGATTGCTTGTCTGTCTTAGGACTATAACATGTATTCAAAAGTAATAAGTAGGTTATTATCTCTGTGGTCTTTTATAATTATAGAATCTGTAAAATATATATTTTTTTATCTGTTAAATCCTCAAAAATATTTTAAATTTTTGAAAAGCTAGTGATTGTTTCTGGGTAGCATATCTCAGCTTTAAGCATTTCTTTTATCTGTTTTTGGTTGTTTAATGTTATCCTATAGCTTTCAGTGTTGAACCAATAAAAAGAAGTTTGGTATATAAGTAAGTGAATTGGCAGTGAATGACCTAGAATAGATGATGAAGCTAACCAACTTTAATTTTCTTTAGTTACATTGACAAGTCTAGTTAGAAAACTGGTCCAAGGGTAATTTGTAATGCTTATTTCTTAATGTTTCCTTTGTGATGTATCATTCTGAATAGGGAGGTTAGTAAAGAGAAGGAAAATGTCTGCCACATTTCAGGATAAGAAAGGTTTTTGGGATTTATTTTAGTATGAAGAGTGAGGAAGGGATCCAACTGCTATTTTCCCAACTGAGTAGCCCTAGAACAGATTTTTCTTTTTTTAGATTCAATTGTTTATTAACATACTAATATAATGTGGTGTTTTGATACAAGTGTATATTGTGGAATGATTAAATCAGGCTAATTAGCATATCTCTCACTTCAAATACTTATAATTTATTTGTGATTAAAAATAACATTCTACGTTTTAGCTATTTTTAGAGAATGGATCATTTCTCAGATGGTTTGTGCCTATTTCATAACCCCAGTGGATGCTGGAAGCATGGGGCCCTAATGATAGCATCCCATTCTTTTTTGCAGAGGAATTTTTCACAGTTAGGCTAAGGGCAGGTTGTAGCACAGTTTCTCTTGAGTTTTAACCTTACATCAAGGAAGACTGTCAGAAAATAGTGTGGAAGGAAGATATTGTTCAGAACTCTGGAGAATTGCTCTTCTCAAGTTACATTGTAGGATTATGCCTTCTATTTCTTCTATAGATGCTACAAAAACAGCCTTATAGAACCAGTCCACTGGGTGCATTACCTGAAGGGCTACTTGTAGGGCATTGTGTAACTCAGTAGTCCTTTTTGTATTTCTTTTACCCCAATTCTTTTCTTCATTTCTTTTTATGTAATTCAGTGAACTTCTGCCCCCCCCCCCCACACCACCTTATTGTGTGTTAGCATCCACATATCAAAGAGAACCTTCAGCCTTTATTTTTGGGGGATTGGCTTATTTCACTTAGCATGATATCTCCATATCCATCCATTTAACAGCAAATGCCATAATTCCATTCTTTTTATCACTGAATGATATTCCATTGTGTATTTATACCACATTTTATTTATCCATTTATTGGTTGTAGGGCACATAGGTTGGTTCTGTAACTGAGCTATTGTTAATTGAGCTGCTATAAACATTGATGTGACTGTGTCAATATAGTATGCTGATTTTAAGTCCTTTGAGTATATACTGACAGTGGGATAAGTGGGTGGTTCCATTCCAAGTTTTCTGAGGAATCTCCATACTGCTTTTCAGAATAGTTGCACCAATTTGCATTCCCACCAGAAATGTATGAATGTACCTTTTTCCCCACATGCTCACCAATATTTATTGTTAGTTATATTCTTGGTAATTGCCATTCTGACTGGAGTGAGATGCAATCTCAATGTAGTTTTAATTTGCATTTCTGTAATTAGTAGAGATGTTGAAATTTTTTTCACATATTTGTTGGCCATTTATTTTTCTTCTTCTGTGATGTGCCTGTTCAATTCTTTTGCCCATTTACTGATTGGGTTATTTGGGTTCTTTGCCATTAAGTTTTTGAGTTTTTATATATATACTGGAGATTAATGCTATAGCAGAAGTACAGGTGTCTTTGAGAGTTTCTCCCATTCTGTAGGCTCCCTCTTCAGGTTTTTTTATTGCCTCTTTTACTAAAGAAGCTTTTTAGTTTGATATTTTCCTATTTATTGATTCTTGATTTTGCTTATTATGCTTCTGGAATCTTGTTGAGGAATTTGGTTCCTTAGCCCACACCATGAAGAGTTGGGCTTACAGTTTCTTATAGTAGGCACCGGGTCTCTGGTCTGGTGCCAATGCCATGCCATTTTTGTTACTGTGGCTCTGTAAAGTAGTGGAAGGTCTGGTATTGTGATGCCTCCTGCTTCACTCTTCTTGCTAAGGATTGCTTTGGCTATTATGGGTCTCTTATTTTACCAAGTGAATTTCGTGATTGCTTTTTCTGTTTCTATGAAGAATGTCATTGGGAACTTAATAGGAATTGTATTAAATCTGTATAGTACTTTTGGTAGTATGGCTGTTTTGACAATATTAATTCTGCCTGTACAAGATCATGGGAGATTTTTACATCTTCTAACATTTTCTTCAATTTCTTTCTTTAGTGTTCTGTAGTTTTTATTTTATATTATTTTATTTTTTTGAGAGAGAGAATTTTAATATTTATTTTTTAGGTTTCGGCGGACACAACATCTTTGTTTGTATGTGGTGCTGAGGATCAAACCCAGGCCGCATGCATGCCAGGCGAGCATGCTACCGCTTGAGCCACACCCCCAGCCCTGTAGTTTTTATTATAGAGGTCTTTCACCTGTTTTGATTGATTCCCAAGGTGTTTTTTTTTATTAACCTGTTGTGAATTAGGACAGTTTTTGTAATTTCTCTTTCAGCTGATTCATCATTGGTTTATAGAAATGCAGTTAACTTATGCATGTTAATTTTATATCTTGCTACTTCACTGGATTTGTTTATGAGTTCTAAATGTTTTCTGGTGCAGTTTTTGGGTCTTCTAAATATAGGATTATTCTTTTTGCAAATAGAGATAGTTTGAGCTCTTCTTTTCCTATTCATATCTATTTAATTTCTTTCTTTTCCCTAATACCTCTGGCTATAGTTTTCAGCACTATGTTGAATAGACGTGATAAAAGAGGGCAGCCTGTCTTATTTCAGTTTTTAGAAGAAATGTTTTCAATTTTCAACCATTTAGGATGATGTTGGCTATGAGTTTAATGTATATAGCTTTTACAGTGTTGAAGTATGTTCCTTCTATGCCTAATTCTTCTTGTGTTTTGAACATGAATAGATGCTTTCTTTTGTCAAAAACTTTTTCTGCATCTATTGAGATAATCATGTGATTCTCGTCTATTGATGTGGTGAATTACATTTATTGATCTCCGTGTGTTGAAACAACCTTGCATCCAGGGATTAACCCCACTTGGTCTTGGTGCAATATCTTTTAAATATATTTTTTGTATATGATTTGTTATTATTATATTGAAATTTTTACATCTATATTTATCAGGGATATTGGTCTGAACTTTTGTTTTCTTGATGTGTCCTTGTCTGGTTTTGGTATCAGGATGATACTAGTTTCATAGAATGAGTTTGGAAGGGTTTTCTGCTTCATGGAATAATTTGAGGAGTTTTGGTTTGAGTTGTTCTTTGTGGGTCTGGTACCAATTGGGTGAGCATCCATTTCGTTCTGGACCTTCCTTTGTTGGGAGGCTTTTGATGGCATCTTCTAATTCATTGCTTGATATTGAGCTGTTTAAATTTTCTGTGTCATTCTGAATCAATTTGGATAGGTCATATGTCTCTAGAAATTTGGTTATGTCTTTAAGATTTTCCATTTTATTGGAGCATAAATTTCAAAATAATTTCTGATCATCCTCTATGATAAAATACTTACATAAGTATTTTTCATGATAATATTTTCTTTTTCATCACTGATTTTAGTATTTATGTTTTTTACCTCTTTCTCATAGTTGGCTTTGCTAAGGTTTTATGAAATTTATTTTTTTATATAAATATTTATTTCCAAAGTAGTACTTAAAAAAAAAACAAAAATAAAAACAGATGTGATTTAGATTAAAAGCTCCAAGATGTATTGTTTCAGGTAGGTGTTATTCCTATCTATACCATCACCCCATTTGTTAAGCCAAAAACTTCAAGTTCACAAATTTACAATGATGTATAAAAGCCCAACCAGGATGGAACAGTGTGTGTTCTAAGAGAGAACAGCACAGCTCATCAGTGATGCCTCAGGGAGCTCCTGTGCTCTACTGTAAAAATAAGGATTTCTTCCTGTAAACCTGAATGTGACCTTCTAGAGTCTCTGGTTGTGGCTGCTTTAGTCTCCTGATTCTAATGGTGTGCTGCTTTGTTGCCTACAAGGTTGAGTCAAGCTTCCAGGTCCATTCTTATAGGCCTCCATTATCTACATGTGATGCTCAGGAGAGTTGACCAATCTGAAGGTGGGGAAAGCTGTTTAAAGGAAGAACCTCCATTCCAGCATAATCTGCCCTTAATCCTACTGCAGAAACTGTTTTCACTCTGGGGATTGTAAGTCTTAGAAGATCATGGCCACGAAGATGTCTTAAGTGACTTCCTCTGAGAATTTTATCCCCAACAGGGAGCCATCTGGCCACTTGTCTTTTATTACATTTCTAATAGCTGCTCCATTTCCTCCAGGGGTGTTTTAAAATCATTGACTTGACCATTACATAAGGTTTGCTGTTCTAGAAATCGAACCCTTTCTTCTTCTTTCATCTTCAACTTTACCTTTAAGGCCTGTAACTCCTCCATCTGCTTCTTGGCAGTTTCATTAAAAAGTTTCAATTCATCTTGCAAAGTTTCTAACAGCAACATAGAGTCTGTGTGATCCAGAGTAGGTTCCGGCTGTGATGCCGGGGTCTCACTGCCTGGGTTGAGGCCCTTGCTCTCTAAAATCGCTAAACAATTGTCCTGAAACTTCTCCAGCAGCTCCACCTTCTGAGTCAGGTCCTTCAGCTCTCCCTGAGTCTCAGTCAACTTCTGGTGCAGCTGCTTGTTGACAGCCTCTAATAGCTGATTTTTATCCTTGAGCTCTTCCTCTGATTTTTGCTTACTCAATGGTTTGTAGCTCTTCTTCATGTTCCTCTTGATGGCAGTCTCTGCAGCCTTCATCTGCCCATTCTCTCGCTTTGGTTTGGTGATTTTTGTAATATCATTATCTGAACCTCCTGAATAAAGATGTCTGGAAACATCGACTTCTTTGGACTTAATAGGTAACAGACTCTTGGTAGTAGCTTGAGTTTGTGTATCTGCCGACAGGCCGCCGCTCAGCACAGAGGGGGGCTGCACGCTGCACACTGTCTTAACCACACTGGTCATCGTAAGGAGGCGACACGGCTGCGCCTCAGACTCTTGCCGCTCCCGCTCGCAGTAGTCCTTGTCGCTGTTGTTCAGAAGAGGCTCAGCAGCAACGGCCAAGCAGCCGATCGGGTCTGCCGCCTCGGTTTCAAAAAAAAAAAAAAAAATTGAAATTTATTTTTTTTATAGAACCAACTTGTCAGAGAGTATAATATATTGTATTCCTATTCTCGTTTA
Source organism: Marmota monax (assembly GCF_021218885.2). NCBI lineage: Eukaryota > Metazoa > Chordata > Mammalia > Rodentia > Sciuridae > Marmota > Marmota monax. The sequence continues at coordinate 1,020 of NW_026694904.1, read as the reverse complement.
CCTCTAAGCATTTTTTAACTTTCAACCTTGAATTTTTATGCTATCCATTGGTCATTCATTAACATGGTATTTAGTCTCCAGGTGTTAGTGCAGCTTCTATTTTTTATTTTATAATTCATTTCTAATTTTATTCCATTATGATCTGATAAAATATATTTATTATGTCTGTTTCTTTTTATTTGCTAAGAGTTGCTTTGTGGCCTAAGATATGCTCTGTTTAGAAAATGATTCATGTGCTACTGAGAAGAAACTATAGTAAGTCATTGACGGATGAATTATTCTATATATGTTTCATAAGTTTAAATTATTAATTGTGTTTTTCAGTTCTGTAGCTTCTTTGTTTTGTTTTTGTATGGTAGACATATCTAGTGATGAGAGAGTTGTGTTAAAGTCACCCAGTATTATTTTGTTGTCTATTTGATTCCTGAAATTGAGAAGGGTTTGTTTGATGTATTTAGATGTTCCATTGTTTGGAGCATAGATATTTATGATTGTTATGTCTTGTAGATGTATAATTCCCTTAAGTGGTCTGACGTGTACTACTTTGTCTCTTCTGATTAACTTTGACTTGAAGTCCACTTTATCTGATATGAGGATAGAAACCCCTGCTTATTTACAAGATCCATGTGAATGCTAAGATTTTAATTAATTAATTAATTAATTTGTTCTAATTTGTTCTACATGACAACAGAATTCATTTCATAGTACACATATGGAGCACCATTTTTCATTTCTCTGGTTGTACACTAAGTAGAGTCACCCCATTTGTGTCTTCACACAAATACCTAGGCCCCATTCCTTCTCCTCCCATCCTTATTTCGAGTTCCTCCGTTACTTGCATGCTCCCTCCCCTACCCCCATTATGGATCAATATCCACTTATCAGAGACAAATTCAACCTTTGTTTTGTTTGGGATTGACTTACTTCATTTAGCATGATCTTCTTCAACTCATCCATTTACTTGCAAATGCCATGATTTTATATTTTCATGCTGAGTAATATTCCATTGTGTATATGTAC
>NW_026694903.1:0-78620 GCF_021218885.2 Marmota monax | reverse complement strand
TAGCTATCAAGATATAATTATTAATCTTAGTAAATTAATGTGACATGCTTTAATGATACACACATAGCATCACGGACAGAACAAGAATCCTTCAAAATTATGTGTAAATCGATACGTGATATATGAGACCATAAACTAACAGGTAGGTGGAGATCTGTAGACTTTGCAACAATAAAAGGTAAGGAGACAATTGGAGTTCATATGAATAAATGAAATCACGTCAACACTGCTTCACATTATATATAATATACTCCCCCTGGCCACAAATCCCAAGTGGATTAAAGACAATCAGGTCTTTAAGACACTAATTGTCTTTAATCCACACTAGGCAAAAGTAGTATTTAAAAACATTAGTGAAGAAGAATATTTTGTGAGTTTTGAGGTAGGGAAGAAATTCTTTAAAAATATATTCACTAAAAATTGGTAAATACAATCATGTTAAAATGAAACCTACATTAGAAGAAAGTGCAGACAAGCTACTTTGAGAGAAGTGAGAGGAAATATGTGCAAAGACAGAGTAGACAATTGATGTGATTTGGGAATATTTACATAGCTCTTCCATACATTAAAAAAAATGAAACCCATCCATCTGAAAAAAAAACAGAAAAATTTTTATGGTTTGTATATGAGGTATCCCCCAGAAGCTCAATGCAAGAAGATTTAGAGCAGAAATGATTGGGTTATGAAATTCTTAACACAATCAATGAATTGATTCTCTGATAGAGATTAACTGAGTGGTAACTGAAATGGTAGGTGGGGCTGGAGGAGGTTGGCATTGGGGGTGTGGCTTTAGGGCTTTTTTTTTTTTTTTTTTTTTTTAGTTGTAGATGGACTTGATACCTTTCTTTCTTTATTTTTATTTGTTGCTGAGGATTGAACTCAGTGCCTCACATGTGCCAGGCAAGTGCTCTACCACTGAGCTACGCAGTCCCAGCCCCGTATATTTTGTATCTTGCAAGTGGAGTCTCTGTCTCTGCTGCCTGATTATCACGTGAGCTGCTTCCTTCCACCACACTCTTCCACCACAGTGTTCTGCCTCACCTCAAGCCCCAAGGTATGGAGCTGGTTGTCTATGGACTGAGACCTCTGAAACAGTAAGCCTCCAAATAAACTTTTCCTCCTCTAAGTTCATTCTTGTCTGGTATCTTAGTTGCACAATTAAAAAGCTGACTAAAACAGAAATGTTTACTAAGAATGTACAAAATAATAACAATAGCATAACACTACTAATCCTAAACATTTTCAAAACATTTAAAAATAAAAAAAAAATACCAATCATGTTTGATTGAATTATTAGTTCGAATGTTTTATTGCGCACACACATTCTTGCCAGGGGCTCCCAGTATGTAAAATGAACATTCTACCTTCCCAACTTTGCCCTTATTAGTTAGGATTTGCTTTGAGGAATAGAATCTAAGTGAACATGACATAAAACTGTTCTTTTATTCTTAAGTCTGCTCCTAAGTTTTTCTACGTAGTTCCTATAAAATTCCTGTGCATGTACATAATAGCCCATGATATTCTTGATATTAATAATCTATAATTTGATTGTTTAATTTATCTGTGAGAAATCTGAGAATTATAAGGCATCTCATAAATATGCCACACACACACACACACTTTAGCCTTTGCACATTGTTTTCAGCAGTGGGTCATGATCACTCAATGGCTATTTTCTTAGAAAAGGAGTCCATTGTGTTATTCCTGATTAGCTGACTTTTTCTTCTACACTGTTTTCTACCTCTTGCCTTTTGAAAGACAACCAAATGGGCCCATTGGTCATTTGTACAGGAGTCTAGAGAACTACTCTTACTTTGACACTTTGGAGAATGTACAGTGACGGCCTCTGCGACCAACTCTGTTTTGGGTCTAACACCAATCCAGTGTCTTTTGTGTGCAAAATGCTTTCATGGGAGCCATTTTATCTTTGCTTTTGTTTCCAACCTCCCTCCCTGCAGGACTCTGGCCAGTCTTGGTAAGACAGAACTCACTCAATCAACATTTATTAAACACCTGCTGTGTTCTAGGAATTGAGGCTATATAGCAGTGAATGACTGTGTCTCTGCTCCCCTGCAGCTTATGCCCTATTGAGAAATACAAAATCTAATGCTGTAACATTAAATTCCTCAGTACACAGTTCTCACTAAAACCTGAAATCATGTCCCTCCCTTTCCAATTTCTCTGTCATATTAGTCTTCTCAGGCCTGCCATATTAGTCTTCTCAGGTGGCCATAACAAAATCCCATAGACTTGGTGGCTTAAACAACAGAAATTTATTCTCTCACAGTTCTGGAGACAGTTAAATCCAAGACCAAAGGGCCAGAATTGTTGGTGACTAGGGATGGCTCTTCCCTTGGGGTGTAATGTCTGTCTTCTCACTGTGTGCTCAACGCCCACCCCTTGCACCCCACCCTAGTGTGTGTGTGTGTGTGTGTGTGTGTGTGTGAGATGTGCACTTAGTGTCTCTTCTTAGACACCAACCCTGTCAAATCAGGGTCTATTTTTATGATGTCATTTAATCTTAATTACTTCTTACTCCAAATACCTCACACTAAGAGTTACAGCTTCAACTTAGCAATTTTGGGAGCATGTATACTTTCAGTCCCGATACTTGCTAACCTCTTAATTTCAGATCCTCCTCCAGACTCAGGGATTCCACAGCTGGCACCTTCTGAATTAAACTTGATACTACCTATAGGCAAGGATTCTTCCCTGAGTCACATACCTCAGCCTCTTGGGTGGTTCTGGCTACAAAGCTTATTATCTTCAACTCACATTGTGTAAGTATCTAGTTATTTTCAGGTCCCTTACTTGGTCACTGTGCAACTTGCCCTTATCAGACTGTGAGTGAGAGCCTAAAACCAAGCCTGTCATTTAAACCTTGTTACCTCTTCATCTGCCCTTTCTAAGGCTTCTGCCCTTCTGCTACATTTTCACATCTATAGATGGATGCTGTTTACTCCTCAATGACCTGTCATTTCTAGAAATGTTGCCTAATGACTTTGTACCATGGATATTTCCCCAACAGGCTTTATGGGGCTACCCATAACCTCACTGGGGCTTGCTGCAATCTCATGCCCTCTCTTATAGCATATTCGTTAGCACTAAAACCAGAGGCTGTCTTAAGAATTTAATCAAATTTAGGAAATTAAATGCATGAATTATTAGTTGTTTATATTGCATTGTCTCTGAGGAGCCTGTAACTGGGTTTGCTACTTATTTCAAGAAGAAAAAATGGGGTACAAATACATTTGGGTAAAGAAAATAAATCATAGTGAAAGAGCCCATAGAGAACTATGGATACCTGTCCCAGTTGTGTCTTCTAAGGTGGATCCCATATTGAAGAAGTGGAATATTTTTAGAACTAAGTGTCTCAGAACTGGGCATTGTGTCATAACTATGGCTTATGTTCCCATCATAATGACAAACATGACCCCATGGGATCTTCTCTATTTGATGATTGGAATGAATTGTTCAATGGACAGCAGAGATTACAATGCTTCATCAGGAAAACTAACACAGGCCCATTTTCCTATCCACAATAAGCTTTTCTAAAAAACTTTCCCTAGAAGAAGATTCTTGCACAGAGGATACTGCCAGAAATATTTTCTTGTTTTTGAAAGATGGCTCAATATTTTAGTCATGGCATTAGCCACTTCCATAGGGTCCCATGTGATTGGGGATGTACTGTATTCTATTGAAAATAACCCAATAGACACAGAAAAAAATCATAAAAGTACTTCTTTTGGGGATGCATTAAATTATTTGCTTGTTGCTTGGTCAGTCCAGAGACCCAATGGAGGCTCATCCCTCTGTTCAGTGCTTGATAATGGAACTTGGTGTCTTTCAGAAACACCCTATTCATCCCTGACAGTATTCTAACTGCTCCGGGATTCAGGCATTTTTTCTCTCCTACTCCCCACCCTGAAAACACTGTAATAACCAGGGAAATGCTAAGGTGATCATTCATATGATGATAATTCATACCAGTCATTTGCACTTGTTTTGTTAAAGCATTTCACAAATGGTAAAGATAAATCACTTTTACTACAAGCCGAGTTAGGTAAAGCCCACTCCTATATGATTATTAAGTCAAATTCGGGTAGAAAAATATGTATTATATAAAATCTACATAAGAAAAGTTTTAAAAGTTTAGGCTTTAGAACAAATTCACTTTTTTGTCCTTTGCACTCCTGTTGCAGGCTATACATCCTTCTATCATTTCAGCTGCAGTATTTTATAACATTCATCTATGTGCCCATTTCCCTGACTTGCATATACCTTTCTAAAAGCAGGACCTGACTCTTTTTCTTCTTTGTATAAACAGCACCACGCACAGAGCCCAGAACTCACAGATCACTTAACATAAGCAAATGAGTGAATATTTTATGCATAAATGCCCTTGTTCCCTAAAAAATTATATAGAGTAGTTTTGCTATACTATTACTGTGAGGTTAGCAAAAAATATAAATAAATAAAATATCTGTGTCCTGCCTTTAATAGATCTGTTTAAAAATAACAAAATTGATTTTCTTCTCTATGGTACTGTGTAAGGTAATATATGGTACTGCAGACTGAATGGTTTAAAGATTTAAAGACAAGGTAGTTAATGATACCTTTGCCCCAGACTGAAGCTCTAGGTATTTGGAATTTATATTCTGAGAATAAGGCCAATATCTAAAGAAACATATCTTAGTTTTCTTTCTTAGCTTCTATTTATATCACCAAATAAATAAAAAAGTTTCATATTCTATTGATAATAATTTTAGGAAGCCTATGCACTTGTTTTAGTTATACAACCTATTTCCAAGAAAATGACATTTTGGCTCTCTTTATTTTTCTATCAAGTGGAAATAATAATGATAGTTTTGTTTCTCCAAAAAAGGATAATTATGACATAAATAAAGTGACAATATGTGGAACTATTTTGAAGAGTACAAAATGCTAAGCAACTGCAGGGAAGTGCAGGAGCACAGGCAGACACAGGGATATCAATGTTCAAGAGAGGGGCTTTGATTAATTTCTCTTTTGTTCATTCTTTGAGATTCTTTAAAGTGTGTGCATTACATGGAGGTTGGAATAGGATGGCCAGGTCCTGAAGTACAGTAACACCATAACTTCTACCTCCCTGGCTAACAATTCCATATTTTTATGACCTCCTTCCACCTTGAATCCAGTCCTTTTAGTGGCCTCTATTTTTGTTTCCTTCCTATGAATGGAACCCGATAGTAGTACCTGAATCTTTCTCCTAGGCTTTGCTAGGTCTTTCCTGGGGAAATAGAATACTTTATCTGAAAGATTAACTTTGGCAGAATAACTGCACAGGCTTGACTCAGATCTCTTTGGCCCTATCTGGAGCAAGCCTGCTCACCATAAGACAAGTTCTTTTTTTTTTTTTTTGTTTGTTTTTTTGCACTGTGAGCTCCACCTGGGTAGAGCTCAGGTGGAGGGAGGCCAAGATGCAGGGAGGCCTTCCCTGGTCAGCACTGCCTGAAGCTGGGTGCCTGAGTTTGTCTAATTCTGTACTGGTAAGTGATCCTACTTCAGCATTGCACTTTAAGTCAGGTCCTTCAACCTGGCTCCTTGATAATAAGAATGATAATTTGTCCTCCATCATTATTCTTTATGGTCTGGGGACTTAGCTCATTTGGTGGAGTTCTTGTATCACATGTTAAAGGTCAAGGGTTCAATCCCCAGCACCACACAAAAAAAAGAAGAATTATATAATTACTGTTTATTTCTTAACTTGTTCAGAGTCTGGGCAGCTCTTGCACATGTATCCTAGCTACATGAAAAAGTTCTCTCATGAACAATGAGAATTGTTTGTTTATTACCGTACTCCTGTTTCTCTGGCCCTCACTTTTGTTTTTATCTTGATACTCAATGTGCATTTCAAGTACCCCTTGCTATTATAACCCATTTAGTATCTCAACTTGGTATATTTTAACATTGGCAAGAAAGCACCCACCTCGGGACCAGCCTGGCGGGAACCCAGATGGTCAGCCCAGTTCTAACCCAATCTTCTCATTGATAAGAGAAGGTTGGCACACATGTCACAAATGTAGGCCAGCAACAGCTACTCTGCTTTCTCTCTTTTAGCCTCTTCCAAGTTTTTGCAGTCTTTTCTGTTAGTCCAAAGAGGATTTCCCAATAATGTTTGGAGCAACTTGGATGCTGGAGGGAAATTTTGCTTTTCTGCAATCTTGAAAAGAGACTGCTTAGTCTTCTCCCATGCATGGAATTGAAATTGTCTGTGAGAAGTTTGGAACTATGAAACATTTCTATTTAGATTCTTAATGGAATGCAATTCAGAATATTACTCGTTGATCTGCTTCGTTTTTATTTGTTGGTATTTATCTCAAATGTCTTGTTTCATGATCTTGACAGTGCTGTGATATGATATTACTTTCCAACCAGCATGGTGCTACTATTTTAAAGGTCAGTGTGATGCTCAGCATGTTGATACTCCATTTCCCACTTTGAACACTGTATTTAAAGTTTCCACTGACTTCACCATATTGCCAAGGTTTGGAAGACCTCTTAACTGAGAATGCAGAGATTTCAAAAAGCATAAAAAAGTCTTAGAGTTTAGAAATGTGAACTGTAACAGAATCAAACTCAAGGTTCCTTAAATTCTCAGTTTTAAAAAAATGAACCAATATGAGACAGATTAAGTGATCTGTCTAATAGAAACTACTAAATGTATATGTGAGGATTATAGGAAAGTTGGCATTTTGCCTGATTTAAGTTTTTTCCCCCTACTTTACATCACCATCTTTTTATTATTTGAGAACTACAAAAATGTTTCATCAAACACATTCCCACTCAAAAAACTCAAACAGTTTACTTTTTATATACAATTATCATTGGAAAAATTTCTTCCTTGTTTGGTGCTTTGTACTCTCAGAAGAAAGGTAGCCATTTAATTCTTGCTTTGTGAAACTGATAGCTAAGTGTGATTCTTCTATTGGCTATAGTTTCATAAAGAGTAAAACTTCCCTGAACCTTTGAAGGGATATGCAGGGTTCGAAACTTTGATCTAAAATTATGGACAGGTAGGGGCTGGGGTTGTAGCTCAGTGCTAGAGTGCTTGTCTAGCATATGTGAGGCACTGGGTTTGATTCTCAACACCACATAAAAGTAAACAAATAAAATAAAGGTCCATTGACAAAATATAAATATGGGCATGTAACCCACAAAACTACTGTGGTCTCAGTTTGGAAGCATAATCTGCTCTTATATAACTTTGAGAAAATTTACTCTGCCTGCATCGCATTCCTGGTAAGAGTATAGCTCCATAATTTTATTATAGTGAGATGAAGAATTGAGACCCATAATTCAATTAAACACACTCAGTATTTTCTAATATATAAATTTTTGACAGTATTTTGTGTGAATAATAGTATCCTATTATGTTGTTATTTTGCCCATTGCTAATTGTGGAGAGATTAAGTACATTTTCCTATGCTTGTGATTCAGGTACTTTTCTTTTTATAAAGAAGTGCCGTTGAAATTATTAGCCTATTTTTCTATTGCATTGACTGTCTTTAAAAAACTTTTTTCTTAATATGTGAGAGGTTTTTAAAAAAATGCATTTTCAAATAAGTGTATTGTAGGTTTTATTTTCTCATACTTTTCCTATTGTGTATTCAGAACCAGATAATAAGAATGATAATTTGTCCTCCACAATTACTATTTATTTCTTTACTTAACTTTCATACAGTTAAATTTATCAAATACTCTTTAAGGCAGATGATTATTGCAGCCATTGACAAAATGGACTGATCTCACTAACCTTTTAGCTGGAATGATGGGAAAATGATTTCTTATCAACCTACAGACTAGCCCAGGCTGCATCACCTGGAGGCTAGTTGGGTTATAAAGACAAGAAGATGTATGCAGGACCTCAGACACCAAACTTAGAACTGCTACAATGTTGTGTCTACTGCATTCTGTTGGCCAGAGAAAATTAATAGCCCAGATTTTCCCAGTGGAGCTCAGACTACCTCTATGGTGAAAGTGCTGCAAAGTCACTTGAAATAGTATGACTACGTCAAGGGCAAGGATTCTTGCAATATACTTGAGTTCTTTACTTTGTGTAGGTTCTCCGGTCAGCAGAAACCACCACCTCATGGTAAAAATCATTGTAAGTACCATTATCATCAGTGTCTAAATGCAAGAGCCACTTGCTCTCCCATGACCTTGGACTCCATCAGCATTTCGTTCCATGCTTCCTTGATGTTAATGCAAATATTCCAGATGCTACTGGAAGACCCAGAATTTAATTCTCCCACCCACATAAGGGTTAGTGTACTCATCCAATAGGAGAACAGCTCAGTTACAGAATTGCATTTTAAAAGTCTTTTTCAGGAACCGGTCATAATTAAAATGGGACAGGAAATCAATAGCAAAAGTATAACAAGGTCATAAGGGATTGTTGAAGACAGGTTTCTAAACCATTTGTTGTTTTTCTTTTAACAAAGATGTGGTAACATTTAAGGAAAATTGATAAGTGGCAAAACACCCAATAGCTAGTAAATACAGGAAGCTTTTCTCACTTTAGGCTTGAAAAAACAAGGAAGTGAATATTTCCTGGAATCTTCTCTGAGACTTCCAGTTATAGGAGAAATGTATCTGAAAGTTCTAATTTTGGTAGAGGAACACAGCCTTATCCAACACAAAGCATAGCAAGGAGGAATGGCAAGGGTGAGTACCCTCAACTATCTCTTTCTGTCTTAAGCTTTCAGACAGTGCCTCACATTGTCTGAAAAATGAAAAGGTAGAGATGACAAGGGAACCCAGTTCATATGAGTTGGTTCTGAACTACATACTATGGTAGAGAAGGAAGAAAATCTGTCTTGATGGACAGCCAGATAATGTCCAGCTATCTGCATAATAAGAATGTGCTAAATGTATCCATGGCTTCTATACTAAAAAGAAGATGCCTTCAGATTGGACCATCCTATTTGCTTCTTGCTTCTGCAGAAATATTCACTGGTTTATAATTATTTAACAATATTAATGCAAATTCTTACACTCATTTTTAATCATTAAAGAATTTTCTTTCTAAACAACCTCAACCACAAAATTCAGTTCTTAGATATTTCTGTTAAGAAAGTCAATAAGTGAGGGTTGGGATTATGGCTCAGTTGGCAGAGCACTCACCTAGCATGTGTGAGGCACTGGGTTCGATCCTTAGCAACACATAAAAATAAATAAATAAAAATAAAGGTATTATGTCCATCTACAACCAAAAAATTAAAAAGTCAATAAATGATCTATTTCTCTTTATTTTATTTTGATTTTGTTTCTTTTTTGAAAGCTTGATTTGAGTTTTTAAGTGGTTGATATCAAAAGAGACATACCTGCTAATACTTAATACTGTTTCTTTAATGGAAATCCAAAAAATAGAAGACAATGTTCCTTTTAACTATTTAGAGAAACTAACATATGCAGGACCTTAGGTCCATCACACCAAGCAGCTTGAAGAAAATGTCTGAATTTTACTGGAATCAAAGGCAATGGTATTTGTAGTTACAGAAATTCCCAACTTCAAGAAATTTTATCATACCAAATCATAATTATTCTCTGAAGACTTGAAAAGGGCACATTTTTGTCTCACACAGGATTCATTTCATTCATTTATCTTCAAAAGGGCCCTAAGGAAATGATTATTTTAATAATGCACTACTACTAATAATAATCAGAGTTGCTGTTTGTAAGGACTTTACCCTATCCCACGTACTGTAATAAAATATTTAACTATATTTTGTTTTGTTGTCACAACCTTTCTGCAATTTAGTTTTCATATTGTATTAAAAAATTTCAGATCTAAGTAACTTGCTGATTATCTATACATTTAACCTATGAGTGTGAGTTTCTCTCATTACTGTATTCAACATGTATAGTATTGATAGTGATCAAGTAACCATATTTGCATAAGGAGGGAACAAATTGAAACTCAGCAACAGAGAGGAAGAAGACTTAGTTGTGTATTTGATTAAAAAGCTTAAAGGTTACAAAAAATTATGTTTAACATGATCTTAACTAAGAAACTAGAAAGATGAAAGAAAAATATGTATGATTTTTTCCCCCTACCTGACCAGTGAAATTAAAGGCAAAAGAAGCATCCTAGCAACAAGATTTTGTGGGATGTAGGGGAAGCCAAAGCATTGATAAAACATTCATAAAAACAGAGGGCTCACATTTCCCTTTACAATGTTTTTAAGTTATATGGACAGTGCTCTAGGGCATTCGGAACCATGGCAGAATTGTTCTAAGGTGCTACAGATGGAAATGGGAAGTATGGCTTTACATCTATAGTCAAGGTGATTTTATTGTTCACATCTAAAATCAATAGCCTAAAAGGGGAGGAACCTGATATGAATTCAATCAAGGACCACAAATGTGAACCACACAGGATCAAAGAGTGCAGATTACAGTCCCAAGGACATATCTGAATGCAACAACAGTGTTGCCTGATCAACCATGGGCAGCCATTGTGAGGAAAGTAAATAACACGTTCCCGAGGAGTCCTAGAGGGAAAAAGAGCCCTTGCTGGTGGTCAGCATTTAGTCTGCAGCCTCAATAGGAAGGAGCTGCTCAATTCTCCGAGGGAAGTGATTCATTTTCCTGGGGAAAAAAATAAGTAAATGCGATAAATATTGGTGCAAAATGTTTGACTCCCCGGCATGAAGGCTGGCGGTCATCAGATTTTCTTGTCAAAGTGAGTACTTTGTGAAACTGGCAGCAGTAGCTTTGGTTCTATTTCATTATGTGTGTCAAAGACTGCAGAAAAGGGATCTCTCATTGGCCCAGAGTTCTAGTGCTTGCTCAGTTCTGAGCTCACCCACAAATGATTTATTTCAGAATAGGTACCTCTCACACAATCTCACTCCAGCTTTCAATGGGGAACACTGGTGAGAAAGCATTCTGAACAGAGCCCATGGGAAAGGAAAAAGCAAACAAGGGTCCCCTGCTTTCATCGTACTCTGACTCCAGGAACTAAGAGCAACTGGTCTTTCATGTTTTTTTTTTTTTTTTTTTTTTTATATGATCTCTTCAGCCACTGCGCTTTGTTCCTATCAATCTATTGTATCTTCTGTCAATTCAGGAATACTTGCTGTCTTTAAAACATAAGAGCCTTTTCCAGTTGAAAATAATTAGAATCCAGAAGCATGAGAGATCAGATTCTAAGAAGCCTGTGAGTTCTGATTTTTGTATTCCGTTTCCGTGGCACACATCAGTCACCCAACAATGGCCACTAGGCAACTTTTCACTCACTGTGTGAAGTTTTACATAATGATTCAGTGTATTCCAATTTAGCCTCCTATCAGTTTAAAATTTTTTATTGGTGTATATTCATTATACAGAACACTGGGTTTTACTGTGGCATATTTATACATGCATATAACATAATTTGATTCCTATGAGTTATTTTTAAGTAACAGTAAATAATTAGGATCCAGAAACATGAGAGATCATATTCTAAGCAGATTGTGAGTTCAGATTTTTTAACTGAACAGATAAAGTTCATTAGGCTAAATTAATGAACTTGTCCAAGGTCACAGATTAAAGTGCCCTTGAGGAGGATCAGAATACCTTGCCTTCAGTCCTTGCTTTTACATCCAACCCTTCTACCTTTCTATCAGCTAAGACAAATTGGTCTGCTGGGAGACATGTAGAAGTTTAGTCCATGGGAAGATTAAAGTGATTTTGTGCTGGCAAAATTATTAATGGGCAGAGTCAACCTTTCCAGCAGGCACAGTACCCAGAGTCCAAGAAGATATCTGTAAGTTCTAATCTTGGAGACAACACAGATGAAGGGGAGTTAGATGCCACTTACCCCTGTTGTCCATGTCATTGGCAGAACTCAGAGACAAAACAGCCACATCTTCATAGGGATCTCAAGGTAGCAGCTCTGGGGAAATAGAATAAAGTTTGAGTGTTCGTATAGTAATCCCTATACCCAGAATCTTGCTTTCGGCAGTTGTCGTCATTCTCAGTCAACAGCAGTCTAAAAAGATCTGATTTTTCTTAACTTTTTCAAGGGGAGGGAAAAATTCACATAAATTTTATTACTGCTTATTGTTATAAATTTTTTTGGTTGTCACTTATTTTTATTAATCTCTGTACTTAATTTATGAATCAAACTTTATCATAGGTATGTAAATAAAAAAGCATATATAGTGTTCAGTACTATTCAGATTTAGGCGTTGACAATCCATGTTTTTTTTTTTTTTTTTGGAGGGGGGCAATATAGTCTTTTAATGAGAATTACAAAAGGCCAAAACCATATTTTTTTGCAAAATTCCTTTTTTCTTATTTTTTGTACCAGGGATTTAACCCAGGAGCACTTAACCACTGAGTCACATGTCACATCCCAACCTTATTTTTTTTTTTTTTGAGACATTGTCTCATTAAGTTGCTTACAGTCTCACTAAGTTGCTGAGGCTAACTGAACCTGCAATCCTCCTGCCTCAGCCTCCTGAGACACTGGGATTAGGCATGCACCACCACATCTGGCAATACCTTATTTAAATAAATGATTTACTCTTTTTTTTAAATTTTTTATTGTTGGTTGTTCAAAACATTACAAATTTCTTGATATATCATATTTCACACTTTGATTCAAGTGGGTTATGAACTCCCATTTTTACCCCATATACACATTACAGAATTACATCAGTTACACATCCATTGATTTACATATTGCCATACTAGTGTGTGTTGTGTTCTGCTGCCTTTCCTATCCTCTACTATCCCCCCTCCCGTCCCCTCCACTCCCCTCCCCTCTTCTCTCTCTACCCCCTCTACTGTCATTCATTTCTCCCCCTTGTATTATTTTTCCCTTTCCCCTCACTTCCTCTTGTATGTACTTTTGTATAACCCTGAGGGTCTCCTTCCATTTCCATGCAATTTCCCTTCTCTCTCCCTTTCCCTCCCACCTCTCATCCCTGTTTAATGTTAATCTTCTTCTCCTGCTCTTCGTCCCTACTCTTTCTTAGGTACTCTCCTTATATCAAAGAAGATATTTGGCATTTGTTTTTTTAGGGATTGGCTAGCTTCACTTAGCATAATCTGCTCTAATGCCATCCATTTCCCTGCAAATTCTATGATTTTGTCATTTTTTAATGCAGAGTAATACTCCATTGTGTATAAATGCCACATTTTTTTTTATCCATTCGTCTATTGAAGGGCATCTAGGTTGGTTCCACAGTCTTGCTATTGTGAATTGTGCTGCTATGAACATCGATGTAGCAGTGTCCCTGTAGCATGCTCTTTTTAGGTCTTTAGGGAATAGACCGAGAAGGGGAATAGCTGGGTCAAATGGTGGCTCCATTCCCAGCTTTCCAAGAAATCTCCATACTGCTTTCCAAATTGGCTGCACCAATTTGCAGTCCCACCAGCAATGTACAAGTGTACCCTTTTCCCCACATCCTCGCCAGCACTTGTTGTTGTTTGACTTCATAATGGCTGCCAATCTTACTGGAGTGAGATGGTATCTTAGGGTGGTTTTGATTTGCATTTCTCTGACTGCTAGAGATGGTGAGCATTTTTTCATGTACTTGTTGATTGACTGTATGTCCTCCTCTGAGAAGTGTCTGTTCAGGTCCTTGGCCCATTTGTTGATTGGGTTGTTTGTTCTCTTATTGTCTAATTTTTTGAGTTCTTTGTATACTCTGGATATTAGGGCTCTATCTGAAGTGTGAGGAGTAAAGATTTGTTCCCAGGATGTAGGCTCCCTATTTACCTCTCATTGTTTCTATTGCTGAGAAAAAACTTTTTAGTTTGAGTAAGTCCCATTTGTTGATTCTAGTTATTAACTTTTGTGCTATGGGTGTCCTATTGAGGAATTTGGAGCCCGACCCTACAGTATGTGGATCGTAGCCAACATTTTCTTCTATCAGACACAGAGTCTCTGATTTGATATCAAGCTCCTTGATCCACTTTGAATTAACTTTTGTGCATGGCAAGAGAAAGGGATTCAGTTTCATTTTGTTGCATATGGATTTCCAGTTTTCCCAGCACCATTTGTTGAAGATGCTATCCTTCCTCCATTGCATGCTTTTAGCCACTTTATCAAATATAAGATAGTTGTAGTTTTGTGGATTGGTTTCTGTGTCCTCTATTCTGTACCATTGGTCCACCGCCTGTTTTGGTACCAGTACCATGCTGTTTTTGTTACTATTGCTCTGTAGTATAGTTTGAAGTCTGGTATCGCTATACCGCCTGATTCATACTTCCTGCTTAGCATTGTTTTTGCTATTCTGGGTCTTTTATTTTTCCATATGAATTTCATGATTGCTTTCTCTATTTCTACAAGAAATGCCATTGGGATTTTGATTGGCATTGCATTAAACCTATAGAGAACTTTTGGTAATATCACCATTTTGATGATGTTAGTTCTGCCTATCCATGAAGAGGGTATATTTTTCCATCTTCTAAGATCTTCTTCTATTTCTCTCTTTAGGGTTCTGTAGTTTTCATTGTATAAGTTTTTCACCTCTTTTGTTAGGTTGATTCCCAAGTATTTTATTTTTTTTTGAAGATATTGTGAATGGAGTGGTTGTCCTCATTTCCATTTCAGAGGATTTGTCGCTGATATACAGGAATGCCTGTGATTTATGCGTGTTGATTTTATATCCTGCCACTTTGCTGAATTCATTTATTAGCTCTAATAGTTTCTTTGTAGACCCTTTTGGGTCTGCTAGGTATAGAATCATGTCACCTGCAAATAGTGATAATTTAAGTTCTTCTTTTCCTATTTTTATGCTTTTAATTTCTTTCATCTGTCTAATTGCTCTAGCCAGTGTTTCGAGAACTATGTTGAACAGAAGTGGAGAGAGAGGGCATCCCTGTCTTGTTCCAGATTTTAGAGGGAATGCCTTCAATTTTTCTCCATTCAGAATGATGCTAGCCTGAGGCTTAGCATAGATTGCTTTTACAATATTGAGGTATGTTCCTGTTATCCCTAGTTTTTCTAAAGTTTTGAACATAAAGGGATGCTGTACTTTGTCGAATGCTTTTTCCGCATCTATCGAGATGATCATATGGTTCTTATTTTTAAGTCTATTGATGTGGTGAATAACATTTATTGATTTCCATATATTGAACCAGCCTTGCATCCCAGGGATGAATCCTACTTGATCATGGTGCACAATTTTTTTGATATGTTTTTGTATCCGATTTGCCAGAATTTTATTGAGGATTTTTGCATCTAGGTTCATTAGAGATATTGGTCTGTAGTTTTCTTTCTTTGAAGTGTCTGTGTCTGGCTTAGGTATCAGGATGATGTTGGCCTCATAGAATGAATTTGGAAGTTCTCCCTCTTTTTCTATTTCCTGAAGTAGCTTGAAAAGTATTGGTATTAGTTCCTCTTTAAAGGTTTTGTAAAACTCTGCTGTATACCCATCTGGTCCTGGGCTTTTCTTAGTTGGTAGTCTTTTGATGGTTTCTTCTATTTCCTCAATTGATATTGGTCTGTTTAGGTTGTCTATATCCTCCTAACTCAATCTGGGCAGATCATATGACTTCAGAAATTTATCTATGCCTTCACTATCTTCTAATTTATTGGAGTATAAGGATTCAAAATAATTTTTGATTATCTTCTGTATTTCTGAAGTGTCTGT
Source organism: Marmota monax (assembly GCF_021218885.2). NCBI lineage: Eukaryota > Metazoa > Chordata > Mammalia > Rodentia > Sciuridae > Marmota > Marmota monax. The sequence continues at coordinate 62,988 of NW_026694903.1, read as the reverse complement.
TGTGATATTGCCTTTTTCATCCAGTATGCTAGTAATTTGAGTTCTCTCTCTTCTTCTCTTCGCTAGCATGGCTAAGGGTCTGTCAATTTTGTTTATTTTTTCAAAGAACCAACTTTTAGTTTTGTCAATTTTTTCAATTGTTTCTTTTGTTTCGATTTCATTAATTTCAGCTCTGATTTTCATTATTTCTTGCCTTCTACTTCTTTTGCTGTTGTTTTGCTCTTCTTTTTCTAGGATTTTGAGATGAAGTATGAGATCATTTATTTGTTGGTTTTTTCTTTTTTTAAGGAATGAACTCCAAGCAATGAATTTTCCTCTTAGAACTGCTTTCAATGTGTCCCGTAGATTCTGATATGTTGTGTCTGTGTTTTCATTTATCTCTAAGAATTTTTTAATTTCCTCCTTGATGTCTTCTATAACCCATTGATCATTCAGTAACCTATTGTTCATTCTCCAAGTGATGTATGCTTTTTCCTTCCTTCTTTTATCGTTGATTTTCAGTTTCATTCCATTATGATCAGGTAAGATGCATGGTATTATCTCTACTCCTTTATATTGTCTAAGAGTTTCCCTGTTTCATAATAATGATCTATTTTTGAGAAGGATCCATGTGCTGCTGAGAAAAAAGTGTAACTGCTTGATGTTGGGTGGTATATTCTATATATGTCAATTAAGTCTAGGTTATTAATTGTGTTATTGAGTTCTATAGTTTCCTTATTCAACTTTTGTTTGGAAGATCTGTCCAGTGGCGAGAGAGGTGTGTTGAAGTCTCCCATGATTATTGTATGGTGGTCTATTAGACTCTTGAACTTGAGAAGAGTTTGTTTGATGAACATAGCTGCACCATTGTTTGGGGCATATATATTTATGATTGTTATGTCTTGTTGGTGTATGGTTCCCTTAAGCAGTATGTAGTGTCCCTCTTTATCCCTTTTGATTAACTTTGGCTTGAAATCTATTTTATTTGATATGAGTATGGTCACTCCTGCTTGTTTCCGAAGTCCATATGAGTGATATGATTTTGCCCAACCTTTCACCTTCAGCCTATGTAGGTCTTTTCCTATCAAATGCGTCTCCTGTAGGCAGAATATTGTTGGGTCTTGTTTTGTGATCCATTCTACTAGCCTGTGTCTCTTAATTGGTGAGTTTAAGCCATTAACATTTAGGGTTATTATTGAGATATGAGTTGTTCTTCCAGCCATATTTGTTTATTTCTGTTACTAAACATGGTTTGTTTTCCTCTTTGATTATTTCCCCCCCTTTACTGTCCTACCTCCCACTGTTGGTTTTCATTGTTATTTTCCATTTCCTCTTCCTGTAATGTTTTGCCAAGGATGTTTTGAAGAGATGGTTTTCTAGCCACAAATTCTTTTCACTTTTGTTTATCGTGGAAGGTTTTAATTTCATCTTCCATCCTGAAGCTTAATTTCGCTGGATACACAATTCTTGGTTGGAACCCATTTTCTTTCAGTGTTTGAAATATGTTATTCCAGGATCTTCTAGCTTTCAGAGTCTGTGTTGAAAGATCAGCTGTTATCCTGATTGGCTTACCCCTAAATGTAATCTGCTTCCTTTCTCTTGTAGCTTTTAAAATTCTCTCCTTATTCTGTATGTTGAGCATCTTCATTATAATGTGTCTAGGTGTGGATCTCTTATGATTTTGCACATTCGGCGTCCTGTAGGCTTCTACGATTTGGGATTCTTTCTCATTCTTCAAGTCTGGGAAGTTTTCTCGTATTATTTCATTGAATAGATTGCTCATTCCTTTGGTTTGGAGTTCTGCACCTTCCTGTATCCCAATGACTCTTAAGTTAAGAGCGGTGGCTCTGCCCTGCCCTTCCTACCACGCCCGTATACCACTGGGTCGCGGGTCTGCCCACCTTGCAGGCATGGGTGGCGGCTCCGCTCCACCCCCTCTCCAATTGGGATCACGCGACCACCATGCCGGTGAGCCGCTGGGCCTGCTCCGGGTGCAGGCGGCGGCCCAGCTCCTCCCCTCTGGCTCGTCGACAAATCGAGAGAGACTCGGGTGTCTGTGCCTCACCCTCCCTACCAGGAGACCAACTGTTTCTGTCACCGCTGGTATTGATGAAGTTCTCTCCTCCGCCGCTTTCTGATGACATCAGATCTCTGCCATGTTGGTATCCTATGCGAATGGCAGCATTTCGTTCCATTTGCCAGGTAACCAAAGCAACGGGTGAGTCCTGACCGGCCCTCAGCAGGACCCGGACTGAGAAGCAGTTTCCTTGGGCTACTTAGCCCTGGGCCAGGGCAGTTCTGGGAGCCGGAACTCGGCCGCTCTGTGTCACGACCCCTTGCCCGCAAGGAAGACGCAACTCGGGAATCTTCTTTCAACAGTTTATTCAGGCCCTTGATATTTCTTCTTCTCTCTCTCTGATGCCCCTCCCAGCCTTAATAAAGCATCCCAAGCCCCAATGCAAAGCTGCCGCGTGGAGCTTTCTCACAGGGTGGTGAAAAATCATGTGCCAACTTTCCCAGATAAGAAGTTGTTTGTCACAGACCACAGTGGAGCCAGCGTCATCTTGTAATGGCGACCATAGTCTGCAGAAATGGCAGAAGCGGCTCACCACAGCTCTGTGCTCGGTGTATGCTCTGATAAGAGCAGGCTCCAAGAAGCAGTTTCCGTGGGTTATTTAGCACTGGGCCTAAGTAATCTGTCTGCAAGCCGCAGGCGAATGGCAGCCTGAAATTAACTGTTCTATGGCTGAATGAGCTGCAGTCAGTCAAAAACAGGGATGGTGACGTCAGCTCTCCAAGATGGTGGCTGCTGACCTCCTCTGTGGTCTGACCAGTGTGGAGAACCGAAATGGACCGCTTCCTTCCCCCATCTCGAACCCAGAATTCAGCACTGAGTACGGTGCTTGCATGGCTGGCAGAAACTGCAGCGCTGTATCCCTGTGCCACTATCTCCTCGTTTCCCAGCACGCGCTGCAGACTCTAGCCACGGGGCGATTTGCTGAATAAGCAGTGTTACCCTCCGTGCGACAAATCTCTCGCGTTTGAGTCCCCATAGAAAAACTAGAATTAATCAAAATTATCAAATACGCACATACACGCACACACAAAACTAGTGGCATTATGTATTGTCTAAAAAGGGAGAAAAGAAGTGGTCCAAGACCATTCCAATGGCTTATAAGTTAAAGGAAAAGAACACACACACATGCAATGGAAATCCTTCCTCCAGGTTCCGGACCACCCCACTATTTCTGGAAATTCCTAACAAGATCATGATTTACTCTTAATTATAAATTTTGTGCATGAAGATGCCTTATTCTGCAAAATCAATAAACAAAAGAACAAATTAAACATGTGACTTGTCCAAGATATTTGAGGGGAAAAAAAGCCTGATCAGTATTTACATTAATCAGAATATATTCTCTAACTTCTCAGAGTAAACCTGAAAGTATGATTCAACTGGAAAATAAAGAATGAAAGTGAGAGAGGAGAGAGAGAGATCTCATTATAGCTGCCCTAAATAGATTTTTAAATTTAATTTTATTTAATTTTATTATTTTTTTTATTTTTTATTAGCTACATATGACTGTACAATGATCTTGACAATTCATACATTTGAATCAAATGAGATATTTTTTCTGATGTAACCCTTCCTTTCTGGGACTCTCATATTGTCACAAAATAGCTAAATTTAAAGTATTTTGTTTTTTTCTTCTCTTAAAAGTATTTCTAATGAACTGATTAATAAGGAAAAAGAAAATATGTATTGAACACATAAATTTGCCACAAGCAATTATGTATATCATAGAGCCCAACTGCCACCACAGGCTTCCCACAAGCCTCTCAACACCCCCGCCCCATTCCTCCTGCTCTTGAGGCCGATTGGCTGGGTCTCGTGGGCGGAGCCAAAAAAAGTCCCCCAATGAGCAGCTCTGTGGTCTGAAAGGGCGGGGAAACAGCCCAATGAGCATCACCACAGAGGAGCCAATCAGCTGGCAGCTGGAAGTTTGCTGGGGCCTCTGTGAGCCAATCATCAGCTGGCAGCTGGAAGTTTGCTGGGGCCCCTTTGGCTGTGGCTCTCAACGCAATTAGGTATATCAAAAAGACATTAACTTTAAAAAGGTATAAAAAAAGTGAGGACAAACCTGAAATTACAGAAAAATAAGTCAAATTTTTTCAATGAAAAACTAGAATTAATCAAAATTATCAAATACGCACATACACGCACACACAAAACTAGTGGCATTATGTATTGTCTAAAAAGGGAGAAAAGAAGTGGTCCAAGACCATTCCAATGGCTTATAAGTTAAAGGAAAAGAACACACACACACACACACACACACAACCAATATTTTCAACAATATGTCATTCTACAACAACACAAAAATTAGAATTATTTTATAATGCTTGTTCTTTTAATCAAAAGATGCCCATATCTTGGATGTGTATATATATATTTTTTTCACTAGTTTACTATTGACTTATTTTAAAATATATTTGTGTTACTGCATGCAAATATTTCCTGTATTTAACAGCCTTTCTTTTTATTTACTTCATGTGTCCAGCTTCCACAGACAGGAGTTTCAGGTTGGCAGGCAGATGGGTTCCTTACTCTCCTGTGAAACTGAATGCAACAGTTCAAAACACTGGCCAGAAAAATGTTTGATTGCTGTTTGAACACATGGAAATAGTTACACTGATGCCTGAATTTCCATTTTCTGCAAAAAAAAAAAAAAAAAAAAAAAAAAAAAAGCCATGCAATGCTGGTGTCAAAGACTAGGCAGTTGTAGCATGGAGAGTGGACAGAGTGGGGTTGGGTTCTTTATCTCATCAATTTGAAGAATAAAGACACAAGAGTGAGAGCAAAGCAACAGGATTTATTAAAGTAATAAGAAAGTAGAACTCCCAAAAAGGGAGGGGTGCCAAGAGAGGTATACCAAGAGTGGCTATTGTCTAGGGGTTTATATAGATCTATAGGTTTAATTAAGCCAGTGCCCTGCCCAATCCTGGGTAAGGCATTCAGTGTCCATGAGGTGTTCATTCAGCCTTTAGTCCAGTCAAAATATCAGGCATTTTTCCTTCCTTGGAGAAGCATGGACCCCAGTCATGTAGGTCCTGATTTAAAATAGCCTTTGTGTAAGTTTCTCGGCAGGTATCTGCAGCTGCTGTTTGTGCTCTACTGCTCAGAAAGTTATCCAGGGGCCCAACTCCCTATCCTCCCAGCCTTCTCTCTTCCTCCTGACATCACAGTCACCATTCATAATGGCTGTTGCAATTCCCTCATGAATAGATCAAGAAATCATTTCCCAAGTCAGTCATTGCCTATGACCATTTAGCTCAAGTGGACAAGCAACAATTTTGGCTTGCTTTCATGTTCCTAGTTGGGAAGAACTTCTGGTGACCATCATATTTTTCCAGTTTCTCCAAGACAAATATAAAGTGAAGCCAAAACAGGACCGCATCATCGCCCTGTCAATAACACCAGGAAGATTACTATCTGTAGCAAGGAAAACTACTTCCTCTCCCTGTAGGGTTGTAATGGACTTGTACTGATGAATCAGATGGGGCATTAAAGCATCCAAGAGCCTTGTCATTTATAGGAAGCCCTAGGACATGGACAAGAATAAGTCCTGAGCTCACCAAACTCTTTGGGGTCTGCTTTTATTGTATGTGGAAGAGTTATTTCATATCCAGAATAGGCATATTTGCAAGGGAAAAGTACCCAACCAACCTCTTTCTCCAGAGCCAAGTTGCAAATGAATCCCAGTGAGTTGGACACCACCTGAGCTTTGGGTGACACTTGCTACAAACAATGGCCATTCTGACATTGAAGAGTGGGTAGTAACATAATCAAAGCAGACAGGACACTCAGAATGACTTGTCCAGTGATTGTTGGATGCAGTTGTTCCAATCATGTCAGGCTCTCTCTGGAATGGTGGATACTTTGAGTTATGAGTAGGTAATGCTGTAGCAGTCTGATGGCTCATTTTTATAAGCTAGTGGATTCCACAAAGCACAGGGATGCCTGGGACAGAGTGTTCCCTCAAATACTCAATAACCAGTTGAGTTTATCAGCGTCTGATCTTTAAGTCAGTCACCCAGAAGCAATATCTGCCTCCAGGATACTTGGGTTTGGTGTTCTTAGCTTTTTTTGTGGCTGCTCTCCTCTAGAAAAGTCAAAAATACTTCCCACTGGGGATTCTTGGAACACGGAAAAAGAGGAAATGCTATATTTTCCTTATGATAAAAATTTATAAAGTGGTTTTAATATATATTGCAATTTTGTAAGGAACCATTAATCAAAGACTAAGATAAGAGTAAGAAGGGAACTTAGGGTTTTACTTTCTCCTTGCCCTTGCTGAGTTTTCAACATAGATAATCATGTCATCTGTGAATAATTACTGTCTTGTTTTTTCCTGTTTTTGTCTGACTCCTCTATAGTTCTATTTCCTGATTATTATACTGGCTAGGATCTCCAGGACATTGTGGAATGAAGTATTCAGTACAAGCATCCTGATCTTGAGACAAAAGCATTTATTCCTACACCCCAATCAGGTTGTTAGCTGTAGATTTTTCTTACATGCTCCTTATTGGTTGGAGAAGTTCCCTTCTATTTCCAGACCCATGGACATTTTTATTAGTTATATGAGGTAGATATTGTCCATTAAAATGATTTATGATTTTTATTTTTAAGTTAGTTAATATGATGAGTTACATAGACAAATTTTTGAATGTTAAACCAACTTTTCATGCTTGAGATGACACTTTGTCTGATGTATCATCACTTTTTTCCAACACTAGTTTTTAGAGAAGTTTTAGGCTTACATCAACATTGACAAGAAGTTCAGAGATTTTCTGCATGCATAGTCTCCCCCATTGTTGCTATTTCTTACCAGAGTGACATATTTTTTATAATTGATTTTTAGCCAAAATTGTATTCCTGAGATAAATGACACATGGTCCCATATATTATTGTTTTCATATACTGCACAATACAACTTTATTAAATCTTTGTATTTAACATCTATGTTCATTGAGGTTATTCGTTTATAGTATTCTTTTTGAAATTTGAAAGTCTTTGTCTGTTTTTTTTTTTAAATAAATGAGGCCTTTTAGAGTAGGAAGATATTCTTGGCCTTTGAATTTATATAAGTAAAATAAATATTATGTGTTCCTTAAGTGTCTGTTAGAATTCACTAGTAATTCATCTGGGCCTAGAGTGTCATTTGTAAAAATGTTTGAAACTACAAATTCAACCTTTTTTATAAATAAATATTGGGCTATGTTATGTACCTATTTCTTGTGAGTGAGGTTTGGTTGTTGGTGTCCCTCATGGCATTTTCGTGTTTCTTTTAAGTTAGTGAATATAATAACATAAATAAGTTTTTACCGTTTCCTCAGCCATTTAATTTCTATAGAACATGCAGTGATATAACTTGCTCATTAATGATTTAGTAATTGCCTTCTCCATTTTTTCCTCATCAGTCTTTCTAGAAGTTTTAAACTTTATATTCTTTAAATATCCATATTTTGCTTTCATCTGTTACTTCTGTTATTTTTATTTTTTTAATATCCATTTTAATCATCATTATTTCTTTATTCTTTAATTTTGCATTTATTTGCTCATACAAACTAGATTTCAGCTCAGGTGTTGTCTTCCATCTCTTGCTCTTGTCATCCATGAATGATATATTGAGGATTCTGAGCTTGTATTAGAACTTGGATGGAGATGAAATGTTGTCAGTGATTAATGGTGGTTTTCCTGGAGTAGGAGAGTGACATGGTGTGTTAGGTTTTCCATGTCTATGAAAAGTTGTTGACAAATATGGTCCCAATTTCAGTCTATTAAAATATGGATAAAACTTTGGGACTGGGGTGGTGGCTCAGTGGTAGAGCACTAGCATGTGTGAGGCACTGGGTTGGATCCTCAGTGCCACATAAAAGATTAATAAATAAAAATTTGGTTTCCCATCTACAAAATGGAGTTGGTCATAGTACTTATAGGGTAATTGTGAGGACTAAGTGTGATAACAAACATAAAGCATTATTACTTTGTCTTGCATATTGTTAATGCTCAAAAAATGTTAGTCGTTACTATTATGCTACATGCACTATGATGTATTCATATATGTACATAGAAAAATTACTTGGAATTCATTCCACTGTATTTCCTTTCCTATCCACCATCTATTCCCTTCATTCCCCTTTATCAGATCTACTGAATATCTCTTCTCCTGGCTCTTCTGCCTTATTATGGGTTAGCATCCACATATCAGTGAAAACATTTGACTTTTGGCTTTTGGGGACTCGCTTTTTTTACTTAGCATGTTAGTCTTCCATCTGTCCTTTTACTGGCAAATGTCATAAAGTCATTCTTCCTAATGGCTGAGTAATATTCCATTGTATATATACCACATTTTCTTTATCCATTCATTTGTTGAAGGGCACTTAGTTTGGTTTCATAGCTTAGCTATCCTGAATTGAGCTGGTATGAACATTGATGTGGCTGCATCACTGTAGTATGCTGAATTTAAATCCTTTGGATATATACCAAGGAGTAAGATAGCTGAGTCAAATGGTGGGTTATAATCATAGTTTGTTTTTTTTTTTTTTTTGAGGAATCACCATACTGCTTTCCAGAACGGTTGCACCAATTTGCAGTCCCACCAGCAAAGTATGAGTGTACCTTTTACTCACTTCCTCATCAATATTTATTGTTACTTATATTATTTAAAAAATGTTTTTTAGTTGTAGATGGACACAATACATTTTATCTGTTTATTTTTATGTAGTGCTGGGGATCAAACCCAGTGCCACACACATGTTAGGCAAGCACTCTACCACTGAGCCACAACCCCAGCCCCATTACTTATATTCTTGATAATTTCTATTCTGACTGGAGTGAGATGAAACTCAGTGTAGTTTTAATTTGCATTTCTCTAATTGCTAGAGATGTTCTTAAGAAGAGCTAGTTTTATACATTTTTAATTAATATATATATATATATATATATATATATATATGTATATATATAGTAGATGGACACAATAAACAAGAAACTCAAAAATTATTCAAGACAGGAAAATAAAACAACAGAAACCCAAATGCAAAACACAAAAACCCCAAACCCGAACATTTAGGAGAAACCACTGATTTCACCAAGGAGCTTCTATGTGTGCTCAAACTTTATAGTTATCTTCCCTAGTGCAAGCAGCATAAGAATAACCACTAACATTTTTGAGCATTTACCATATGCCAGACAAAGCACTAATGCTTTATGTTTGTTATCCCACTTAGTCCTCACAATTACCCCATAAGTACTATGACCAACTCCATTTTGTAGATGGGAAATCAAATTCCAAAGATTAAATAATTTATGGAAGTAAACATGATGTATAAGCACTAGGATTTTCATCTGGACTTCTCAGATAAAATAAGGATACACGTATTTTGATATACATACTAGAAGTTCTAATAATAATAATTTTTAGTAGGCATATGGAAAGATACATGTATAAATGAAGTAAACACTGTTTAATAAAAAATAAATGTATCAATATTTTGCTTGAAATACAGAAAGTCCTAATTTTTTCAGCTCTAGAAAAACAGCTAAAGAAGTAACTTGCCACAAAAAATGTTAATTTTCTCCCAAGGAGTCATTTTTATGGAATTCAAGATGAATAATTGATAGTCTGATTATATTTTTTGAAGCATCCAACTAAAACTGATCAGTATGATATTTCCAAATTCATCCTTTTCCAATTTTTGATAAATGGGTATTAAGTGTGATTTTTCCAATTTTAGAATTATATTATTAGATTTCTATTTGAATTCTTGCAGATGATAACTTTTAGCCACAAAACATCAGTGAATTCCTGAAGTGTTCTTTTATTTGTATGGAATCAAAATCTTGTAAGGAACTCTCTGTACAACAACACCTTCCTTGAAACATGCCATGGCCTTGAAAGTTAAAAGTTCTTTCATACCTTGGCTACTGTGAATAATGCTGTACTATGAAAACACAGATGTCTCCTTGACATGTGGATTCTATTTCCTTTGGATATATTTCCAGTAGTGGGACAGCTGGATCATATGGATTTTGTACTTTTAATTTTCTGAGTAACTGTCATACTATTTTCCATAAGGGCTGTATTAACTTTCCCACCAACTGCGTGCCCAGGTTCTATCTTTTGTCTTTTTGATAGGAGTCTTTCTCATAAGTATGAAGTAATATCTCACCGTGGTTTTAATTTTCATTTTCGCTGAGAAGAGCTCTATAGCCTGGTGAACATCCACCATTTTCCTAAAATAAAAATAAAGTAGCCTCTAGGACTACCAGCCTTATGTCTTTCATAAATCAAAGTTTTATTTTAAAATGGCAGGAGGAAAATCTGGGCTAGGAATATGACTATCTATGTCTGACACTTTATGTCAGTAGAGAGGTTTTTTTGTTTTTGTTTTTGTTTTTAAAGAGAGAGAATTTTTTTAATATTTATTTTTCAGTTTTTGGTGGACACAACCTTTTTATTTTATTTTCATGTGGTGCTCAGGATCGAACCTAGCACCCCGTGCATGCCAGGTGAGCGAGCTAGTTGTCAAATTGAACATTTTAGTGTGCCTTGTCCTGTTGCATCAACCAATCTGCTTCACCAAGGATTGAACTTGAAAGAGAGCAGAGGATCTGGTGTGATTCTGCTAGCAGGAGGAAGTCCCCCCCCCCCAGTTGGCTTTGAACTCTTATCCTTTTGCCTTGCCCTTCCAAGTTGCTGGGATTACAGGCGTGAGCCACCTTTTCCAGCAGGAGGCAGTCTTTGTTGTGAAACTTCCAGCTGAGGATGTGTGCTCTGGCTCTTCACACCAGGAGGCATCATGGTATTTTTTGGTAAAAGGGCAGATAGCAAATATTTCAGACATTATGGGCCATGTGGTTTACATCAGAATGAATAAACATGATTGTGTTCCAATATAACTTTATTTACAAAACAGTAGTCCAGGTATGAACTACAGGCCATAGTTTGCCAACTCCTATTTCATATATTCACTCAGGTCAAAATCTACCACTTCCTCTACTCAGGGTTAAGATTGTACAGGTAGAAATCCCGTCGGAGCTACATTTTCCAGACAGGATTACACTTTCCTATGGTACCAAACAAATGACCACCAATCTTCTTTGTGGGATCTGAAAAAGATCTTGAAATATCAAACAATGGATGAAAATATTTACTTTTCCTTCCTTTCATTCTTTTTTCTCTCTTTCACCAATAGATCTGTCTTCCTCTCCCTTCTTTCTCTTCTTTCTTTCCTTCTTTTTTCTTTGTTTCTTTCTTATAGGGATCATTCCAGGGCCTTCTGCATGCCAGGCAAATGCTCCATCACTGAGCTACAACCCCACCTGCTGAGGGCCATTGCTAAGTAAGAATGACGCATGGCATGACCCAGGTCATTTGCAGTGTCATTGCATGTAAGGTGACCTTGCTCAAGGACCAGGGTGTTGAGAGCCACAGCCAAAGGGGCCCCAGCAAACTTCCAGCTGCCAGCAAACTTCCAGCTGCCGGCTGATGATTGACTCACAGCGGCCCCAGCAACATCTAGCTGGTTGGCTCCTCTGTGGTGATGCTCAATGGGCTGTTTCCCTGCCCTTTCACACCACGGAGCTGCTCACTGGGGGACATTTTTGGCTCCACCCACGTGACCCAGCCAATTGGCCTCAAGAGCAGGAGGATTGCGGGAGGTGGAGAGAGGCTTGTGTTGGAGAGAGAGGCTTGTGGGAAGCCGGTGGTGGCAGTTGAGGCTCTGAGGATTTTTCCTGAGAGGCTGTTTTGTTTGGCGTGTGTGGTTCTAAAAACAAAGTTAGTTTCTTTTGACAAGTGGCTCCTGATTGTGCCCAGCCAGACTTTCTTATAGGGATCATTCCAGGGCCTTCCACATGCCAGGCAAATGCTCCATCACTGAGCTACAACCCCACCTGCTGAGGGCCATTGCTAAGTAAGAATTATGCATGGCATGACCCAGGTCATTTGCAGTGTCATTGCATGTAAGGTGACCTTGCTCAAGGACCAGGGCGGATCCAGGTTTAGGGTGGATCGGTGTTTAGGGCATTCCCGGTTTAGGACAATCCAGGTTTAGGGCGGTTCCAGGTTTAAGGTGTACCCTGCTGGGAATAGGGCATATCCTGCTGCCTCAGGTGCGCCTGCTCGTTGAGTTCCCTTTGAGTTCTCGTTGAGTTCTCCTGGGATTGAGAGAGTATTTGGGATTTCGCCCAGAACGTGAATTGGGCCGAGAACGTGAATTCCCCCAGACGTGTGTAGAGTGCTGGTGTGAGTTCGGGAATAAAGAGTTGCTGTTTGAATCTACAAGCTGTGTGGCTCGTGATTGTGTGCCCAGCCAGACTGCGGCATTTGGTGGCCCGTACGGGGAACTTCTGAAGCTTAGAGGTAAGTGAAATTTCTCGCCCCTGAGGAAGAGCCAAAGAATGGGTGACCAATTCAAAAAACAATGTGTTATTGTTTTGATTTATTTTGTTTTTATTTCAAGTTGCCTGTTCCTAGAACTTTCTCAGGCAAACTGGGGAAAATGGTTGACTCAAGGTTTGAAATTATTCGCCTCCGAGCAAGAGAAATTGTTAGAGGAAGGAGGCACCCCAGTGAGACCAAGAACAATTTGGGCATATGTTGATACAATACAAAAATGTAGCCCATGGCTTTTTAAAGACGAGTTATTAAGTATATCAATGGGACCATCATGGTATCCTATAGAAGGATTTTTCTTCAAGAAAGAGATGGCTAGTTCTGTTTACTACAATTGTCTAAGATCTTGGTTTTTACAAACATCTGATTAATTTACAAAGGTAAAGTGTTAAAATATCAACCACTAAATATGAAATCAAGTACTCTTACTTATTAAGTTCCATAAGGTAATGTATTTAAACATTATGTGTGTTTTCATAAATTGGTAAATGGAAAAAAAGTTTAATATTGCTTTGGTCTGTGTCTTTGCTGAAACAAGGTTACTAAGTGTTAAGATTCTATCAGGTGTAATTTATATACAAAGAGTATAAGAAGTTTCAGTTGGGTTTCAATCATATTATTATAGTACCATAAAAAATATGAAAATATTTCATCTTATTAAAGTGGAGTAATTTGTCTAAATCAGAAATTTTATAAGGGTTGTTTAAAAATGTGAATTTATAAAAAGGGTTAACAGCTACAAAAGAGATATAAAAAGATTCAAGATGTGAAAATATATTTTAATATAAAGGTTAAAAAAAAGAAAGAAAAGTTTCTAGATGAGATAATCTCTGTGTGGTAAAGTAAAAAGTTGTAAAATGCCATTTAAAAAGATTTTGAGGAAACTAGACTTACTTTAAAAGCTTGAGAAAGGAAGCAAGAAGAAAAAGGTATTTGTACATGGCAGACTGAGACAAACTTCTCAATGGAGTTAAAAAAGCCTTTGGTTGAAGGGCAGCCATGTAAACTAACATTGAAGCGTTAAACAAAATCTAAGCCTCGTTTAAAAGAGTGAAGTTGTAGGTGGTGAAAAAGTACATTTAAAAGTACAGTATAGATGATAATTAAAAGGCTTTAAAAGGTTAAATTGAAGGTGGTTGAGATACCTTCATGGCGGAAAAAAGAAAAGAGAAATATAAAAAGATTCAAAATGTGGAAATATATTTTAATATGGAAGGTTAAAAGAAAAAGAAATGTTTCTAGATGAGATAATCTTTGTGTGGTAAAGAAAAAAGTTGTAAAATGTCTAAGTAAGTTGCAAAAGGCTTTAAAAGGTTAAATTGAAGGTGGTTAAAATGCCTTCATGACAGAGGAAAGATTGCATCATTTGAAGCCTAGTTAATCGTAAAGGCAGTACTTAAAAAAAATGGGAAGATAATAGGATAAAAGATACTTAGATAAAGAAGATTAAAAATTTGAAGTGAAAAACTTTAAAGACAGAAGTATAGAAAGTTAAAAAGAAAAAAAGATAGAAAAGATGAAGGAAGATAAAAAAGATGTAGGAAGACAATAAATTTAAACCCACAAATAGGAAACAAGAAAACTAAGAGGAAAAAAAAAGCAACTAAGGGTGAAAGTACAAACCTTAGGGGGGAAAAAAAAACCTAGAAGATAGAAATAAGATAAAAAAATGGTTGAAAATGTCAAGTAAGGTATTTCAGATAGAAAATGCAAAAAGCTAAGACAACTATTAGATACAGACATGTACTTATTAAAGCAAAAAGAGGGAATTGGAAAGGGGTATATATCACCCAAAGATAAACTTAAAATAACCCTTTTTACTCTAAACTTTTAAAATTTGGATTCATAAGGACTTAGTGCTGTGGAAAGGCATATGTATCCAAAAAACGTACATAAGCCTAAGGTACTTTGGAAAGATATTCTAACCGGACAATGGAAAGGTCCTGACCCAGTGATTGTCTGGAGTCGGGGTTTTGTTTGTGTTTCCACAGGGAGAACAGCAACCAATTTGGATTCCAGAGAGATTAACTAAAGCAATTTCTACAGACCAAAAAGAAGATGCTTTGACTCAAATCCATAACAGCTGATATCCAGGGCTCCAGCTTGGCTATTCTTACATCTGTGACAGTGATTAACCAGGTGCTTTTTTTTCAATATCTATTTTATTATTGCATTTTTCCCACATCATAAAGTTCTATTTTATTTTTTGAGCTCATACAAACCTAGGTTAATGCTTTTCTGATCAGTTTTATTTTTTGACTGTGGAGTTTTTAAACATTGCAATAGATATTTCACCTAGGTAAAGCTACAAGGCCTTTATTATTGTCTTATGTGTTGTACATTTGTGTGCACATTTGTGTCTTGTGTTGTATGTCTGTGTGTGCGTATGTCCATAGATCTTATATGAGGAGCGCTCATGAAAAAATGGATCTGAATTATTATTATTATTTTTATTCATGTGATTTAAATTGCTTAATTTAAATTAGGTAAACAGCTGTTAAAGATTGTTTTTAAAGGAGGTTAACAGACCTGTTTGTTTACTTTCACCTTTCCTTTTCATCATATTTAATAATTCTGTTCAGGATAATGTCTCTTTAGCATCATTACCAGAATTCCTATCTCCATCCCAGTGCCAGTGAAGACAAAGATAAAACCAGACTACAGCTTCTATGATAGCTATCACAGTAAACTGTATAAACTGATGCATCAATGAATATAACTCAACAAGTAATGCTCAATCAAGGACTCGATTTACTTTGGGAGGAAATGGACATATTGATAGATTCCTCTGCTTTGAACTGCTTGCAGAACTTGCCTGGACTATGTATCACTTGTATACATTGTGAACTATCCTTTGGTGCAGTGAATTATGGTAGTGCTGGCATATCTTTGCTGATGGTGTCACCAGTGATGCAATTTTTCCCAAGGAGCCGTCAATTGGCTTGGTGTCGTGGCATTTCTGTATCCTCCTCCCTTCTGCTAGTGATGGTCTAAAATTTGGGGGCCAACAGAGGTGAGGCAAGAACCTCACCCCCCCCCACTGGTGCATAGGCCTATCCACAAGTATGGCTGTATGCTGGACCGGTAGCCAGTGACGGTATGATCCAATTGCAGTGGTATCAACCTAAGACAGGAGGCTGACACCTAGAGGTCAGTTTTTCCCATGACGGGTAAGAACCATATGTTGAATTGGACAACCTACCAGGCACGATCCTTAAGCCACATTGCTTGTTGTTTAATTAATCAGAAGGGGGGAGATGCTGAGGGCCATTGCTAAGTAAGAATGACGCATGGCATGACCCAGGTCATTTGCAGTGTCATTGCATGTAAGGTGACCTTGCTCAAGGACCAGGGCGGATCTGGGTTTAGGGCGGATCGGTGTTTAGGGCGTTCCCGGTTTAGGACAATCCAGGTTTAGGGCGGTTCCAGGTTTAAAGTGTACCCTGCTGGGAATAGGGCATATCCTGCTGCTTCAGGCGTGCCTGCTGGTTGAGTTCCCGTTGAGTTCTCATTGAGTTCTCCTGGGATTGAGAGAGTATTTGGGAATTCGTCCAGAACGTGAATTGGGCCGAGAACGTGAATTCCCCCAGACGTGTGTAGAGTGCTGGTGTGAGTTTGGGATTAAAGAGTTGCTGTTTGAATCTACAAGGTGAGAGTGGCTCGTGATTTTGTGCCCAGCCAGACTGCGGCACCCGCCCATCAGCAACTTTTTAAATCCCAAGTGTGTGTTAGGTGCCAGCGATGTAATGGTGCATGAGACTGAGCTTTCTGACTTGGAGACATTTTCAGTCAGTAAGGGAAACAGAGAAATAAAGCATTTCAATATTTCATTTTGGGCATTGCAATAAAAGTATGAAAAAAGAATAGGATGGGAACAAACTGCCTCAGCTTTGAGAGATGGTAAAAGTTTCAAATTAGATGTAATAGCCAAGCTTAGACCTGAACGATAACTATTATCTAGGTCAATAATCATGCATAGGGAGTCTGGAGAGAGTCCCAACAAGCAGAGCTTCACATCACTTCTGGGGCATGAGAAAACACATAGGGACCCTTGAATTGAAATAATACTAGAGCACAGAATAAATAAAGATGGGATTGACAAAGGATGAAGCTGGAAAGTTAGGCAGGAACCAGATACAAAAGACCTTTTTGGCACCCACCATAGTTCAAGTCACTTTCAAGTTCAAGTTCAAGGCAATCTCACCAGGACAACTCAAATGGCCTCCTAGTTTGTTTCCTCATCTGGAATGTTACTCCTCTTCAATCTGTTCACTATAACCCTGCCAGATCATATTTGTCTCCTACTTCAACCTCTCTAATTTAATGTTTTCAGGATTATTTATACCCACCATTGGACCCCAAAGGCCTATCATGATCTAGGCCTAAAATTACATTTCCAGCCTCATCTTTGGTCAACTTCATCTCTATGCTGGTTATTCTTTCAGTTAGTTCTTTTAAAATGTCTTTCAAGAGTGTTTTATGATCTCTTTTTAAGAAAGATGGAGGGATGAAAATCACATGAAAATCGAAGAGGAAACACACCAGGGGTAGTAGGAAGGAGAGGAGGAAGGCCTGGCAAGTGATAATGCCAAATTATATGGTTATATTTTATGAATTTAAAATATGTTACAACAAATCCCATCATTAGTACAACTATAATGCAACAATAAAAACTTGGAAAGAGAAAATGAAGAAAAACAAAATCTATTTTTAGGCTTATTCCTATTTTCTTTAGATACCCAATAACATTTGTTGCTATTGAATGTGATGTCTTTTCATCACATTTTCTAACTCTTTGTCATTGCTGTGTAGAAATGCAGTCGATTTTTTTTTTTTTTTTTTTTTTTGGTATCAGGAGTTGAACCCAGAGGTGTTTAACTCCTGAGCCACATCCCCAGCCCTGTTTTTATATTTTATTTAGAAACAGGGTTTCGTTTAGTTGCTTAGTGCCTCAATAAGTTGCTGAGGTTGGCTTTGAACTTGTGATCCTCCTGCTTGAGCCTCTGGAATTATAGACATATGCTACCATCCATGCCTGAGAGTTTTGCATGTTCATCATGTATCTACTGCTGCTGCTGAACTCTTACTAATTTTCATTGTCTACAATGTCTACATTAGTTTGTCTACACACGTTTTAGGGTTTTCTATGTAGATAACTCAGATATTGGTTTTGCTTTTGCTTTCTTTTCTTCCATTCATACCTTTTCTTGTACTCTTGAGCTCTCTAGCACTTCCAGCACCTTTCAATGAATGAGAGTTCCTGTGGATCAACCTCCTTACCTGCACTTGGCATTGTCAGCCTTCTCAGTATTTGGTATTCTAACAGGTAAGTAGTGGTTACTTGGTTCTTTTATATTTCTTCTTTCTGCTTTCATTAGATTTATTCTGTAAATATTCCCTAGCTTAATATGGAAGCTTAATTTATTCACTTATGTTTTTGGAAAACCATGGACATTAAAATCTGCCGCAGTCTGGCTGGGCACAAATGCCGCAGTCTGGCTGGGCACACAATCACGAGCCACCACACAGCTTGTAGATTCAAACAGCAACTCTTTATTCCCAAACTCACACCAGCCGTCTACAAACACGTTCTGGGGAAATCCACGTTCTCTGCCCAAATCCACCCCCACTGGGCTTCTGTCTCCCAAAAAATACTGTCTGAATCCCGTGAGAACTCAAGGGGAACAAGGGCAGCAGGATATGCCCTATTCCCAGCAGGAATAATCTTAAACCTGGAATGCCCTAAACCTGGAATGCCTTAAACCCGATTATCCTAAACCGGGAACACCGTAATCCCGGATCCGCCCTGGTCCTTGAGCAAGGTCACATAACTGCAATGTCACTGCAAAATGTCCTAGTTCCACGTGTCCTTCCACTAAGCAACATGGGGTACGCTGGCAAGGAAATTTTCAAACCTACTTGGCTAATGGCTCCCAGCATCTCCCCCCTTCTGATTAATTAAACAACAAGAATTGTGGCTTAAGGACCGTGCCTGGTAGGTTGTCCAATTCAACATATGGTTCTTACCCATCATTGGAAAACTGACCTTTAGGCGTCAGCCTCCTGTCTTAGGTTGATACCACTGCAATTGGATCATACCCGTCACTAACTACCGGTCCAGCATACAGCCATACTTGTGGATAGGTCTATGCACCAGTGGGGGGGGTGAGGTTCTTTGCCTCACCTCTGTTGGCCCCCAAATTTGGCCTTGGTGCCAGTGGGGGAGTGAGGTTAATGTGGCTTAAGGACCGTGCCTGGTAGGTTGTCCAATTCAACATATGGTTCTTACCCGTCATGGGAAAAACTGACCTCTAGGTGTCAGCCTCCTGTCTTAGGTTGATACCACTGCAATTGGATCATACCGTCACTGGCTACCGGTCCAGCATACAGCCATACTTTTGGAAAGGCCTATGCACCAGTGGGGGGGTGAGGTTCTTGCCTCACCTCTGTTGGCCCCCAAATTTTAGACCATCACTAGCAGAAGGGAGGAGGATACAGAAATGCCACGACACCAAGCCAATTGACGGCTCCTTGGGAAAAATTGCATCACTGGTGACACCATCAGCAAAGATATGCCAGCATTACCACAATTCGCTGCACCAAAGGATAGTTACATAGTACAGGCAAGTTCTGCAAGCAGTTCAAAGCAGAGGAATCTATCAATATGTCCATATCCTCCCCAAATCCGTTTCCTCCCAAAGTAAGTTGACTCCTTGATTGAGCATTACTTGTTGAGTTATTTTCATTGATGCATCAGTTTATACAGTTTACTGTGATAGCTATCATAGAAGCTATGGTTTGGTTTTATCTTTGTCTTCACTGTCACTGGGATGAAGATAGGAATTCTGGCAATGATGCTAAAGAGACATTATCCTGAAAAGAATTATTAAATATAATGAAAAGGAAAGGTGAAAGTAAACAAACAGATCTGTTAACCTACTTTAAAAACAATCCTTGCCCCCTCCCCCTGCACCGGCAAGGTAGAGGGAACTGTGACCACGCACAGAGCAGGCCCAGCGGCCTGCTGAGGGGCAGAGCCACCCCCCACCCCCCGCGCCTGCCAGGTGACCACCGACAGAAAAGGCCCAGTGGCCCGCGGTGGGACAGAGCTTCCAATCACTCCTGCAAGGTAGGCGGACCTGCGACCCACCGGCAGAAGAGGAGCAGCGGCCTCCTGAGAGGCAGAGCCGCCCCCTCCCCCCCGTGCCTGCAAGGTAGACGGAACTGTGACCACCATCAGAACAGGCCAGACCTGCAACCGATAGACAGAACAGGCCCAGTGGCCTGAGGAAGGGTAGAGCCGCCCCCCCCCGCGCCTGCAAGGTAGGCGGACCTGCTACCCACTGGCAGTACAGCCCCAGAGGCCTGCAGAGGGGCAGTGCCGCTGCCTGCGCCTGCAAAGTAGACAGAACTGTGACCACTGACAGAACAAGCCTAGCGGCCCACAGAGGGACAGAGCTGCCGTCCGTGCCTGCGAGGGAGACTTTGCAACTATACAAGACCAATATAAATATATAGGGGGAAAATTCAATAGCACAACAGTTTCACCAAGTAGAAAGGAACGCGAACAGTATGAAGAGACAAGGAAAGAAAGGACCACAAGCATTGCAGGTCAACTCAACGTTAGAAGAGGTAATAGCTGCAGCAGATGGAATGTCAGATAAAGAATTCAGGATATACATGCTTCAGATGATCTGGAGTCTCAAGGAAGACATCAGACAGCAAAATCAGACAATGAAAGATCACTTCAACAATGAACTACATAAACAAATCCAAGAAGCAAAAGATCAACTATACAGGGAAATAGAGGTTATAAAAAACAAACAAACAGAAATCCTAGAAATGCAGGAAGCAATAAGCCAACTTAAAAACTCAATTGAGAATACTACCAGCAGAGTAGAACACTTAGAAGACAGAACATCAGACAATGAAGATAAAGTATTTCAACTTGAAAAGAACATAGACAGCTCAGCAAGACTGTTAAGAAACCATGAGCAGAACATCCAAGAAATATGGGATAACATCAAGAGACCAAATTTAAGAGTCATTGGGATACAGGAAGGGACAGAATTTCAAACCAAAGGAATGAGCAATCTATTCAATGAAATAATACGAGAAAACTTCCCAGACTTGAAGAATGAGACAGAACCCCAAATCCTAGAAGCCTACAGGACACCGAATGTGCAAAATCATAAGAGACCCACACCTAGACACATTATAATGAAGATGCCCAACATACAGAATAAGGAGAGAATTTTAAAAGCTACAAGAGAAAGGAAGCAGATCACATTTAGGGGTAAGCCAATCAGGATAACAGCTGATCTTTCAACACAGACTCTGAAAGCTAGAAGATCCTGGAATAACATATTTCAAACACTGAAAGAAAATGGGTTCCAACCAAGAATTGTGTTTCCAGCGAAATTAAGCTTCAGGATGGAAGATGAAATTAAAACCTTCCACGATAAACAAAAGTTAAAAGAATTTGCAGCTAGAAAACCATCTCTTCAAAACATCCTTGGCAAAACATTACAGGAAGAGGAAATGGAAAATAACAATGAAAACCAACAGTGGGAGGTAGGACAGTAAAGGGGGGAAAATAATCAAAGAGGAAAACAAACCATGTTTAGTAACATAAATAAACAAATATGGCTGGAAGAACAACCCATATCTCAATAATAACCCTAAATGTTAATGGCTTAAACTCACCAATCAAGAGACACAGGCTAGTAGAATGGATCACAAAACAAGACCCAACAATATGCTGCCTACAGGAGACGCATTTGATAGGAAAAGACCTACATAGGCTGAAGGTGAAAGGTTGGGAAAAATCATATCACTCATATGGACTTCAGAAACAAGCAGGAGTGTCCATACTCATAGCAAATAAAATAGATTTCAAGCCAAAGTTAATCAAAAGGAATAAAGAGGGACACTACATACTGCTCAAGGGAACCATACACCAACAAGACATAACAATCATAAATATATATGCCCCAAACAATGGTGCAGCTATGTTCATCAAACAAACTCTTCTCAAGTTCAAGAGTCTAATAGACCACCATACAATAATCATGGGAGACTTCAACACACCTCTATCACCACTGGACAGATCTTCCAAACAAAAGTTGAATAAGGAAACTATAGAACTCAATAACACAATTAATAACCTAGACTTAATTGACATATATAGAATATACCACCCATCATCAAGCAATTACACTTTTTTCTCAGCAGCACATGGATCCTTCTCAAAAATAGATCATATATTATGTCACAGGGAAACTCTTAGACAATATAAAGGAGTAGAGATAATACCATGCATCCTATCTGATCATAATGGAATGGAACTGAAAATCAATGATAAAAGAAGGAAGGGAAAAGAATACATCACTTGGAGAATGAACAATAGGTTACTGAACGATCAATGGGTTATAGAAGACATCAAGGAAGAAATTAAAAAATTCTTAGAGATTAATGAAAACACAGACACAACATATCGGAATCTATGGGACACATTGAAAGCAGTTCTAAGAGGAAAATTCATTGCTTGGAGTTCATTCCTTAAAAAAAGAAAAAAACCAACAAATAAATGATCTCATACTTCATCTCAAAATCCTAGAAAAAGAAGAGCAAAACAACAGCAAAAGAAGTAGAAGGCAAGAAATAATTAAAATCAGAGCTGAAATTAATGAAATCGAAACAAAAGAAACAATTGAAAAAATTGACAAAACTAAAAGTTGGTTCTTTGAAAAAATAAACAAAATCGACAGACCCTTAGCCATGCTAGCGAAGAGAAGAAGAGAGAGAACTCAAATTACTAACATACGGGATGAAAGAGGCAATATCACAACAGACACTTCAGAAATACAGAAGATAATCAAAAATTATTTTGAATCCTTATACTCCAATAAATTAGAAGATAGTGAAGGCATCGATAAATTTCTTAAGTCATATGATCTGCCCAGATTGAGTCAGGAGGATATAGACAACCTAAACAGACCAATATCAATTGAGGAAATAGAAGAAACCATCAAAAGACTACCAACTAAGAAAAGCCCAGGACCGGATGGGTATACAGCAGAGTTTTACAAAACCTTTAAAGAGGAACTAATACCAATACTTTTCAAGCTACTTCGGGAAATAGAAAAAGAGGGAGAACTTCCAAATTCATTCTACGAGGCCAACATCACCCTGATACCTAAACCAGACAAAGACACTTCAAAGAAAGAAAACTACAGACCAATATCTCTAATGAACCTAGATGCAAAAATCCTCAATGAAATTCTGGCCACTCGGATACAAAAACTTATCAAAAAAATTGTGAACCATGATCAAGTAGGATTCATCCCTGGGATGCAAGGCTGGTTCAATATATGGAAATCAATAAATGTTATTCACCACATCAATAGACTTAAAAATAAGAATCATATGATCATCTCGATAGATGCGGAAAAAGCATTCGACAAAGTACAGCATCCCTTTATGTTCAAAACTCTAGAAAAACTAGGCTAACAGGAACATACATCAATATTGTAAAAGCAATCTATGCTAAGCCTCAGGCTAGCATCATTCTGAATGGAGAAAAATTGAAGGCATTCCCTCTAAAATCTGGAACAAGACAGGGATGCCCTCTCTCACCACTTCTGTTCAACATAGTTCTCGAAACACTGGCCAGAGCAATTAGACAGACGAAAGAAATTAAAGGCATCAAAATAGGAAAAGAAGAACTGAAATTATCACTATTTGCAGATGACATGATTCTATACCTAGCAGACCCAAAAGGGTCTACAAAGAAACTATTAGAGCTAATAAATGAATTCAGCAAAGTGGCAGGATATAAAATCAACACGCATAAATCAAAGGCATTCCTGTATATCAGCGACAAATCCTCTGAAATGGAAATGAGGACAACCACTCCATTCACAATATCTTCCAAAAAAATAAAATACTTGGGAATCAACCTAACAAAAGAGGTGAAAGACTTATACAATGAAAACTACAGAACCCTAAAGAGAGAAATAGAAGAAGATCTTAGAAGATGGAAAAATATACCCTGTTCATGGATAGGCAGAACTAACATCATCAAAATGGCGATATTACCAAAAGTTCTCTATAGGTTTAATGCAATGCCAATCAAAATCCCAACGGCATTTCTTGTAGAAATAGAGAAAGCAATCATGAAATTCATATGGAAAAAGAAAAGACCCAGTATAGCAAAAACAATGCTAAGCAGGAAGTGTGAATCAGGCGGTATAGCGATACCAGACTTCAAACTATACTACAGAGCAATAGTAACAAAAACAGCATGGTACTGGTACCAAAACAGGCGGGTGGACCAATGGTACAGAATAGAGGACACAGAAACCAATCCACAAAACTACAACTACCTTATATTTGATAAAGGGGCTAAAAGCATGCAATGGAGGAAGGATAGCATCTTCAACAAATGGTGCTGGGAAAACTGGAAATCCATATGCAACAAAATGAAACTGAATCCCTTTCTCTCACCATGCACAAAAGTTAATTCAAAATGGATCAAGGAGCTTGATATCAAATCAGAGACGCGCCGTCTGATAGAAGAAAAAGTTGGCTACGATCTACATACTGTGGGGTCGGGCTCCAAATTCCTCAATAGGACACCCATAGCACAAAAGTTAATAACTAGAATCAACAAATGGGACTTACTCAAACTAAAAAGTTTTTTCTCAGCAAAAGATACAATAAGAGAGGTAAATAGAGAGCCTACATCCTGGGAACAAATCTTTACTCCTCACACTTCAGATAGAGCCCTAATATCCAGAGTATACAAAGAACTCAAAAAATTAGACAATAAGAGAACAAACAACCCAATCAACAAATGGGCCAAGGACCTGAACAGACACTTCTTAGAGGAGGACATACAATCAATCAACAAGTACATGAAAAAATGCTCACCATCTCTAGCAGTCAGAGAAATGCAAATCAAAACCACCCTAAGATACCATCTCACTCCAGTTAGATTGGCAGCCATTATGAAGTCAAACAACAACAAGTGCTGGCAAGGATGTGGGGAAAAGGGTACACTTGTACATTGCTGGTGGGACTGCAAATTGGTGCAGCCAATTTGGAAAGCAGTATGGAGATTTCTTGGAAAGCTGGGAATGGAGCCACCATTTGACCCAGCTATTCCCCTTCTCGGTCTATTCCCTAAAGACCTAAAAAGAGCATGCTACAGGGACACTGCTACATCGATGTTCATAGCAGCACAATTCACAATAGCTAGACTGTGGAACCAACCTAGATGCCCTTCAATGGATGAATGGATAAAAAAAATGTGGCACTTATACACAATGGAGTATTACTCTGCATTAAAAAATGACAAAATCATAGAATTTACAGGGAAATGGATGGCATTAGAGCAGATTATGCTAAGTGAAGCTAGCCAATCCCTAAAAAACAAATGCCAAATGTCTTCTTTGATATAAGGAGAGTAACTAAGAACAGAGTAGGGTCGAAGAGCATGAGAAGAAGATTAACATTTAACAGGGATGAGAGGTGGGAGGGAAAGGGAGAGAGAAGGGAAAATGCATGGAAATGGAAGGAGACCCTCAGGGTTATACAAAAGTACATACAAGAGGAAGTGAGGGGAAGGGGAAAAATAATATAAGGGGGACAAACGAATGTCAGTAGAGGGAGCAGAGAGAGAAGAGGGGAGGGGAGGGGAGGGGAGGGGGGATAGTAGAGGATAGGAAAGGCAGCAGAATACAACAGACATTAGTATGGCAATATGTAAATCAATGGATGTGTAATTGATGTGATTCTGCAATCTGTATATGGGGTAAAAATGGGAGCTCATAACCCACTTGAATCAAATTGTGAAATATGATATATCAAGAACTATGTAATGTTTTGAACAGCCAACAATAAAAAATTTAAAAAAAAATAAAATAAAATGAAAAAAAATAAAAATAAATAAAAACAATCCTTAACAGCTTTTTACCTAATTTAAATTAGTAAACAAACAGATCTGTTAACCACCTTTAAAAACAATCCTTAACAGCTGTTTACCTAATTTAAATTAAACCATTTAAATCACGTGAATAAAAATAAATAATAATAATTCGGATCCATTTTTTCATGAGCGCTCCTCATATAAGAAATATGGACATACGCACATACAGACATACAACACAAAACACAAGAGTGCACACAAACGTACAACACATAAGAAAATAGTAAAGCCCTTGTAGCTTTACCTAGGTGAAATCTCCATTGCAATGTTTAAAAACTCCACAGTCAAAAAATAAAACTGATCAGAAAAACATTAACCTAGGTATGTATGAGCTCAAAAAATAAAAAGAACTTTATGATGTGGGAAAAATGCAATAATAAAATAGATATTGAAAAAATCACCCTGGTTAATCACTGTCACAGATGTAAGAATGGCCAGGCTGGAGTTCTGGGTATCAGCTGTTATGGATTTGAGTCAAATCATCTTCTTTTCGATCTGTAGAAATTGTTTTAGTTAATCTCTCTGGAATCCAAATCGGCTGCTGTTCTCCCTGTGGAAACACACAAACAAAACCCCGACTCCAGACAATCACTGGGTCAGGACCTTTCCATTGTCCTGTTAGAATATCTTTCCAAAGTACCTTAGGCTTATGTACATTTTTTGGATACATATGCCTTTCCGCAGCACTAAGTCCTGATGAATCTAAATTTTAAAAAATTTAGGGTAAAAAGTGTTATTTTAAGTTTATCTTTGGGGGATATATACCCCTTTCCAATTCCCTCTTTTTCTTTAATAAGTATATGTCTGTATCTAATAGTTGTCTTAGCTTTTTGCATTTTCTACCTGAAATACCTTACTTGAATCCTATTATCTTCTCATTTTTTAAGCAATGTCTTTAAGATTAACTAAGCTTCTTTCCTCCATCATGAAGGCATTTTAACCACCTTCAATTTAACCTTTTAAAGCCTTTTAATTATCATCTATACTGTACTTTTAAATGTACATTTTTTACCACCTACAACTTCACTCTTTTAAACGAGGCTTAGATTCTGTTTAAATTGCTTAATGTTAGTTTACATGGCTGCCCTTTAACCAAAGGCTTTTTTTTTTTAACTCCATTGAGAAGCTTTGTCTCAATCTGCCATGTACAAATATCTTTTCTTCTTTCTTCCTTTCTCAAGCTTTTAAATTAAGTCTAGTTTCCTCAAAATCTTTTTAAATGGCATTTTACAACTTTTTACTTTACCACACAGAGATTATCACATCTAGAAACATTTCTTTTTCCTTTAACCTTTTATATTAAAATATATTTTCACATCTTGAATCTTTTTCTATCTCTTTTTTAACCATTAACCCTTTTTATAAATTTACATTTTGAAACAACTCTTATAAAATTTCTGATTTAGACAAATTACTCCACTTTAATAAGATGAAAGACTTTCATGTTTTTTATGATACTATAATACTATAATTGAAACCCAACTGAAAATTTTTCTACTCTTTGTATATAAATTACACATGATAGAATCTTAACACTTAGTAACCTTGTTTTAGCAAAGACACAGACCAAAGCAATATTAAACATTTTTCCATTTACCAATTTATGAAAACACACATAATGTTTAAATATATTAACTTATGTAACTTAATAAGTAAGAGTACTTGATTTTATATTTAGTGGTTAATATTTTAACACTTTACCTTTGTAAATTAATCAGATGTCTGTAAAAACCAAGATCTTAGACAATTGTAGTAAACAGAACTAGCCATCTCTTTCTTGAAGAAAAATCCTTCTATAGGATACCATGATGGTCCCATTGATATACTTAATAACTCGTCTTTAAAAAGCCATGGGCTACATTTTTGTATTGTATCAACATATGCCCAAATTGTTCTTGGTCTCACTGGGGTGCCTCGTTCCTCTAACAATTTCTCTTGCTCAGAGGCGAACAACTTCAAACCTTGAGTCAACCATTTTCCCCAGTTTGCCTGAGAAAGTTCTAGGAACAGGCAACTTGAAATAAAAACAAAATAAATCAAAACAAGAACACATTGTTTTATGAATTGGTCACCCATTCTTTCGCTCTTCCTCAGGGGCGAGCAATTTCACTTACCTCCAAGCTTCAGAAGTTCCCCGCATGGGACGCCAAATGCCACAGTCTGGCTGGGCACAAATGCCGCAGTCTGGCTGGGCACACAATCACGAGCCACACAGCTTGTAGATTCAAACAGCAACTCTTTATTCCCGAACTCACACCAGCCGTCTACAAACACGTTCTGGGGAAATCCACGTTCTCTGCCCAAATCCACCTCCACTGGGCTTCTGTCTCCCAAAAAATACTGTCTGAATCCCGTGAGAACTCAAGGGGAACTCAGGCATCAGGATACGCCCTATTCCGAGCAGGAATAATCTTTAACCTGGAATGCCCTAAACCCGATTATCCTAAACCGGGAATACCCTAATCCCAGATCCGCCCTGGTCCTTGAGCAAGGTCACCTACATGCAATGTCACTGCAAAATGTCCTATTTCCACGTGTCCTTCCACTTAGCAACATGGGGTACGCTGGCAAGGAAATTGTCATACCTACTTGGCTAATGGCTCCCAGCAAAAATCATATACAGTTTCCTCATATTTCTTGGATACATTCCATGAATTTTGAGACATTCTATTTCCCTCATTATTTGGCTCTGAATGTTTTCTAATCTCTTAAATAATTTTCATCTATAAATTTTTATAACTGTTTACATATCCAAATACATGTGCTTGTTAAAGAAACATTTTGTTACTGATCTTTATCCAAGTTTGTTGAATTCTTATTGAAACTGGTTAATGGACACATGCCTAGCCGGTTACATTAAACTTTCTAGGTGTATTTTAAAATGTCCATAATTTAGCCAGGCATGGTGGCGCATACATATAAGCTCAGTGACTTGGGAGGCTGAGACAAGGGAATTGCAAGTTTGAGGCCAATCTCAATAACTTAGCAAGGGCCTAATTAGCTTAGCAAAACCATGTCTCAAAATAAACAATAAAAAGGACTGGGGATGTGGTTCAGTGGTTAAGCACCCCTGAGTTCAATCCCCAGTATATAAATTTAAAAAAAATAAGATGTCTATAATTTAATTATTGGTATAGTGTTTATGAATTTAATCAGTTCAAATTATTAGTTCCATTGTTTAATATATATGCTTACTGGAGATTATCTTCTTGATCCATAAATTACTGAGAGAAATATGTTAAATCGCAGAATTATTTATATTCCTAGTTTATGTTTTGCTTGAATTTTTTTCTTTTCTTGGATACTGGGGGGTACTCAACCCCTGAACCACATCCCCAGCCCTATTTTGTATTTTATTTAGAGACAAGGTCTCACTGAGTTGCTTAGCACCTCGCTGTTGCTGAGGCTGGCTTTGAACTTGAGTTCCTTCTGTCTTAGCCCACCTACAGGCCTGCACCACCGTACCAGTTTATTTGACATATTTTAAAGATATGACATTAGGTATATTTAACTTTGTAATTATGTATTCATTGAATATTTTTTTCAGTAATATGCAAATGTTATGTCAGATAAGTAAGGTGTGGCCCTATTCTAAATGCCTGATAGAAGAAAATCAAATCCCCTGGGGAGAAGATGGCAATGAGCAGATTATCTCTGGTATTACACACACAGCTTTTAGTTTTCATATATAAATGTCTGAGACCAGCCACATAACAAAAATAAGAAATCAGATCAACAAAATCAGATCAGCAAAAACATAATTAATAGAAACAGCTACTAGTAGACTTTTGAAGCTTCATATATAAACTTTAAAATAATTGTGATTAACATGTTCAAGAAAACAGGTGCCCAGATGTAGAGTTCCACAAGAAACTATTTTTTTTTTTTAGCATTTAGCTCTCTTATCCTACCCAGCATAGAATTTAGTGAATGCAACTAGAGAAGAGGAAAAAAAATGTGCATTGTCCTGCTTATTCTCTGTGGATCTTGGCTCCTAAAGTTTTGCTTTCTGAGTAACCTTGAACTCTAACATTTGCGTCCCCAGTCTTGTAAAAATGTGGAAGGATCAGTGCCGAAGCTTTCCTCTAGATTTCTAAGTTGGTAGCAATTACTTACTAGCAAATACTTTAAGAAAAGGGGCAAGGAATTTCTTGTCATTTCAGTGGATTTTGATTCTCTCAGGAACCTACACTTCTTCAGCTCTGGATGCTTATGCGGCTCTTTGATGGGCCCAGACAGTTCTTATTCATTTTTACTACATCTGGAATTACTCTCAAAGGGGAGGTTGTTTTTTTCTGTCACAAAGTTGGAAAAACTCAGTCTTCCCCTTTTAACAAGATAAATTAACTTTTGTTCATTTTAATTACGTACATATTAGGGGACATTGTTTGGATCTTTACAAGTTCTCTTTACCATTTATTCTCTTTTTAAAAATATTTTCTTCTTCCTATGACATAATATCATGTAAGGTATGCATATTATATAATATTTTAGTGGTTCTCTAGAAAATTTTAGCACTCGTATTAGATTAATCATAATTCAAAGCTAATAACCTGTTTCTCTTCCAAAACTAAGAATTTTAAATATCTTAATTGTAAATTGTCTCTGTCCTGAGTTAGAAGTTTTTCTGGTTTGCTCTTTTAGTTCCTTCTTGCTTGTTTAATTCTTCAATATATTCATTTTATTACTTCTAATTTATTATTTTGTTATTTATTTTCATTTAGAATATGCTTTTTTTTTTTTTACTTTTTCATTATTCCTTCTTGCATCTCACATTCTCCTAATGGTAACATGTTTCTTTAGGTGATTTCTTTTTGGACTTTTTTCCCCCTTTTTTGTGGTTCTGGGGATAAAATTTGAGTCTCACTTACATTCTGCAAGTGGTAAAGTGCTTTCCTGGTGAGCTGCACTCCCAGCCCTTCTTTAGCCATTTTAAGGAAGAGTATAGTCTAGTATTTTGTAGGTGTTTGTTTTTTCTAAAACAGTAATCCTTAAAATAGAGACACTAGAATCCTGAGAATTCTGAGATACTTTCATAAAATTTATAAAATCGATTTTCATAAAAATGCTAACATGTTTTTTGTATTTCTGCCCTATCCACATTTACACTGATAAATGTGAAATGGTGGGTAAAATTGCTGGTTCTTTACATATGTTTGGATGAAGCAGTAGAACTATGAACTTTGGCATAGTTTGAGACTGGAATACATGTCTTTTTTCCTTATTCTGTTTCAAGAAGGAAAATATGCATAAAGCATACTGCATGATGAAGAGTACATTGGCTATCTCACAGAGAAATACTTATTCAGTAGCTTGAATTGTAAGATGAATTAACTACTCTCTTTTGGAACACCTTCCTGCCCTCCCAAAAAGAATAGCTTCCAAACTATAGTTATTCAAACTTAGAGCTTTTGACAGAAAAGTTCTCTTCAACAAAATATAGTTCTGTAATTTCAAGGAAAACAATGTTTCACTGTAAATGTTTAACAATTATCCCTCTAGGCTTTAAAAAAAGTTTTGATTTGCAGATTTGTAGCCAATTTCTGTAATAATAAATACTTCCAGAATGGCTGATTTCAAAGCAGTAATTACAGAGTGGAGAACAGATCTTCGGGGCTCACAAGCCATTGCAAACCAACCATAGCACGCTGAAGTTGGAAACATTTCCAAGGATAAGAGATTTTGAGTGAAAATGAGAATTTGAGAAAATTTGTATCCATGAACCTGAGTCTGACAGCATCTCAACACATAAAGACTTTTCTGAAAGATTACTAGAGTTATTAACCTAATGTAAGTTTTTAAAATTATGTAATGAAATATGTTAATATTTGGAAGAGCTGCATAAATCAGTGATCTGATATGTTCCAAATAACCAATGTGTGATGTTTCTAAATATTCATGATAAAAGTTTTACTCACAATTCAAGATAGACAAATCAATTTAACGTGGGAAAGTATAGATTGGTTAAATGGTCTCAGACTCCACAGTGCAGTTACCTTTAAGAAACTATCATTTATCACCTTTCCATGTAGTGTCAACTTATCTTACAAAGGTCTCCTCCTTTCAGAGGAGACCCACCTACCTGAGGAGCTGAGGCTGCCACGGAGATCTATAGCCACAACTGCTTGCAACCCTGCAGGAAGAATTTCAAAGAAGACCCACACAGTGTTTACTAGAAAGAGTGAGGGTGTACACATTCAGGAAAGAGACTGCAAATGTCACCTCCAGGTAAGAGGATGTGGCCCTTCCAGAGTCTGGGTTTTTGTGGGTGTGTGTGATGCATGAGAGGTAAGCTGTCTACCAACTGAGCTATTTCCCCAGCCCCAGAGTCTGGGGTTTTTAAAAATGTTGAGTCCCATTGTTCTTCTCCTTTCCCCAATCCCTCCTTAAGCAGTTTGTTACCCCCTTGATTGAACCCACAGAAAATTTTCTTTGTGAGGGTCATGATGACATTGTCACAAGGGCTGGGTGTGACATGATCTTGAAACAATAATTCCTTTGAGGGGTTATAATTAACTATGGCTGGGCAGGTTTGGCATGCCAGCTCCAATTTTGCAGAAGCTTGTTTGTTTTGATAAGGTTCCCTGTGCAGTTCTGGGACCTTTGGACTCTGATATATATGTCTGATGTCCTCCCAGTAAGTGACCCACAGCTATTCCATGTCCTTCTCCCACCCACTTGTTTATGACTGACTAGCTACTCAACACTCCCTTTCCCAATTAAATATTGATGTGAGGCCAGATTTTCCCCCCTCTTCTTCAACCAAATCCACACATCACAACAGGAGGAATCCCTTATTTTCAAAGTATAAGGTAAAGCTTCAAGTCCAGAAAAACAATAGAGAACAAAAAGTGGGTCAGATGAGAGTTGCAGTCTCCTTGAAGCCAGATTTAAAGATGGGTAATTAGTGTAGCTATGCAAATCAGGTCTGATATTGTGTCTAATAAAGAAAATGGTGTCCAATTTGAGTCCAGGGAATCAGAAACTGCATCTGGGAGATGGAAATGTTAGTGTCCCCAAAGCTCCGCCTATACTGCCTGTCCTAAAGAACTATTAACACAGCAGCAACTACTAGCAAGTAGGGAATTGCTAATTCACCCTAGGCCCTTCCTGCCTGGGTCACTCCTCCCCTGTCCCATCAGCCCACCTATTTCCCACCTTTTGGCTTTCCCACCTGCATCCCCCATCACATGCAGGATGAAAGGAAATAGGATGAAGGACAGAAATGTAGAGCGACAAAGAAAACCTTAGATATAAAAGGGTTGGGACTTCCTCATCCCAGGGATTCTGCCTTTCAGGTCCCCTTCTTCCTCTGGGAGAAGTCTATTCTACTATCCTTTAAATAAAGCCTCTTACTTTCTACTCTGTACTTGCCTGGGCGTGCTTCTCTGGTGTTATACTTCAGCATTCAGGGAAACAAGGACTGTCAAGGTAACCGGCGGTATCATCCTCATAGGTGCAGAGTTAAGACAGAGATTGGACCTGTGATGGTCCAGATGCTCTTGATGCAAGTACAAGTCTTCCATAGTTTTGGAAATGAGCAAAGTGCCTAGGGGGTGAATAACATCAGCACAGCTTATTGCTGTTGACTAGGGAATCATTGTAACCATTTAAAATGATTTGAGGACAATCTTTTGAGAAGATCAACTCTCATTTAATTCAGTTTATTTTATGACTGTTGAATACATCTTATTTGTGTTTCCTGAACCTCTGTGGATTTATTAAAATAGTTTGTTTGATTTTAAGTGCCTAGAGGGAAGAGACTAGATCTGCTTAGTTCCTTTTGAAATGGCCAAGAATAGATCACAGCTAAATTTGTATGTAATGAACACCTTGATGATGATTAATTTCCTCTTATCTACAGCCTGGCTTACAGAACAAAGTAGATATTTTGTTGTCCTTGTTTACCTAGTAAAAGGTTTAGCTTCATCCCAAGTGCCCAGAAATTTATAATAATGAAGAAAGTAATGCAGATGATATCAATCTGAAATTTCTACCTGTGGTACTTATTTAAATGTTTGACGATAAGTTGTTGTTCAGAAGTTGGAAGACTTTTTTCCTGGCACTAGCGATTAAACTCAGGGGCACTTGACCACTGAGCCACAACCCCAACCCTGTTTTGTATTTTATTTAGACACAGGGTCTCACTGAGATGTTTAGATCCTTGCTGTTGCTGAAACTGGCTTTCTCAGCCTCCGAAGCCCCTGGGATTACAGGTGTATGCCACCATTTTATTTGGGGGAAAATTATTATAAAGGATACTTGTATCTCTTGATGAGGACATCAAACCATTGATTAGCTGAGGTATAGTATTGTATTAACATTACAACACTGCAACAGGGACTTAGATTCTTCACATTTGCCTGAAGATGTCCATTGGGTTGCTAAAAGCAGATCTACAGACCTGGCAACTCTGACTCCATTTTGCCCTTATCTCCTTTGGATGCATCTTGGCTTCCAGCTACAAGGTCTGATCAAGATAATGAACACCTTGTGGTGAGTGGAAGTTACCCCTGGAGAAACTTCCTTATTGGGCAGAGGAGCAAGGCCTCACTCAAACAATACTGAGATAATGATGGATAGACTACTCTTGATCCAAAGCACCTGCTTTTGGTTGCTGTGAAAAGCTCCCTGCTATACAAACCTCCAATCCTGGCTCTCAAAGTCATTGCTGTCCCCTTGAAGACAGGGCTAAGGACATGGGTCCCCTTGTCTTCCTAGTGTAGCTACACTGAATAAATTTCCTTTCATGCTTTCCACCATAACCTTTCTGCTTTGGATTTTGTGGTGGCTGGACATGGCTTGTTGGATCTTCTGAGTCAGGCCTCTGTCCTAGGACTCCAGTATCAGTACCCCCCCACCCCCACCCCAGAAACACATATTCAAACTAGGATCTCAAAGAAATGTCTCACTTTAATAGGGA
This sequence comes from Marmota monax, assembly GCF_021218885.2. Lineage (NCBI taxonomy): Eukaryota > Metazoa > Chordata > Mammalia > Rodentia > Sciuridae > Marmota > Marmota monax. The sequence goes on along the minus strand of NW_026694903.1, from coordinate 28,631 downwards.
AAAGTTTGACTCTACTCCATTAATGTACCACATGCTGGATAGGAAAACCAGAGATTGCTTGATATCTGAGCCCCTGGTAAAATTCTGGCACAGGAAATTGAACTGATAAAGCACTGGGACAAGATTATAGGGCAGGAGGGGAGGAGGTGGTGAGTGTGTGATAAGGAGATGGCTGGAGAAAGCGCAGTGTGAACAGAAATTCGCATTCAATTTCCTAAGTAGAGAGACCTAGGAGTTGTAGACAAGTTTCCCATTAGGGTGAAATTGTAGAAGACACTGAGATCTAGGTTGGCCACTTGGTTTCCCCATTTATATTTTTCTCTAGGCCTCAAGGATTGACCTTTTCTCTTATCCTATGTTTGTCACTACCTACCTTTGCTTCCAGTGTGGTTTACACACCTTCTCTCCCTTGACTTCTGCATCCCAAGCACTAATATTCATTGTAAGCTTGAGTTTTAATATATGTGAGGCTCTCCTCAATAAATCAGAAAAAGCAGAAAAGGGCATATGGTTGAACTTTTAATAAGGCATATTGACTCATCAACACTTAATTTAGAGTTAAGCACTTAAGACACTCACAAAATTACTCAAATAACATTTGTCATTTGCTTCTAGAGAATTTGTGTTTAAATGGAGAGGTGTAAATTAGCAGAGAGTGATCTGATGCAGAGCAAAGACATTATGCACCTGCACATACATTTATACATAAAGTCAATGGTTTAATTATTGCTCCATCAATTCTTGTCTAGACCATTTCCATTGTCACCACAACACTGTAGCCAGGGTGTGGGAGGAGGACAGCAGGGATTGAGAGCAGAAAATCAATCATAAGGAAACAGCTGGATATTATTTCTATATGTCTACTTGGATGATTTTTTTTTCTTTTGACTAACTAGTTTTAGGCATAGCTGTCAAGCTGATTAAAACTGATAGACATGTCAGTTCCACTAAGACTGATGATTTTTAGGAAGAATTGGCAAAAGCCATAGACACCTTAAGTAAAAGCATTTTATTTTCTTCTATTGGACAGAGTGAAGGGAGACTAATAAAGGGTAATGTAGATAATGAAAAATTTAGAAAAGAAATACTGTGAGATTCAAAGAGCCCCATGAACTATTTCAGATGTGTTTAAAGGATCAAATCAATCTGATCCCTAAATCCAATAACCAGACTTCCAACCCAAACAAAAATACACATAATAACCTGTAGATTATTTATTAAAGTTTATTTTTTATCACCATGCAGACCTAACTAGGATCCTAAGAACAATGAGTGGGGGCTAAAGAGAATGAGTCACATAATTTTTTTTTTTGGCTCAGTTGATTCTTAAGAGTCTATATTTTTCACTGTTAATAAAGATAGCAGCATTTTGTGTTTCTATGCTCATTAATCAGCCAGTAGCTTCATTGATTCTTCATATTAGACATCTCTATTGAGAAGACTATCAAGACAGCAATTCCCTTGCTTGTAGAGTAACCACATATGTAGCAGCAAAGATTTATCAAGGAGCATACAAGCTCTTGCTTCCCACCTCCATCTCTTTGGCAGAGAATTTTCGCAATATTCTGAATCCACTGATGTTCTTGTAATAGGAGGGCAAGAATTTTCTTTCTTTGCTTTGGTGAAATGAAGTGCAAGGATAATGAAGAGTGTTAAAGATAGTGAATTTTATTCCTCTCTTAAGAAAAAGCATTGCTCATTAATCTATATTCTGACTTAAAAATCATGGCATATTTTAAGTCAAAAATATTATCTTTATATACAGTAAAAGTCAATCTTCATAGCCCACAGTTCTATGAGATTTGACAAATATTCAGATTCTTTGGCCACAACCACAATCAAGACACAGAGCAGTTCCTTCCGTCCCCTCCCACTCAGAAGTAACTCAGCCACCATTGTATCACCAGATCTACTTTCTTAACCCTTGGTGCCACTGACCTGTTCTCCATCCATATGGTTTTGCCTTTTTTAAAAGAACCTCAAACGTTAAGAATCATTCATGTGTAAACCTTTGCACCTGTACTCTTTCAGCCATTGTAATGTATTTGAAATACATTCATGTTGTGGCTACCTGAAGTTCATAGCTTTTTATGTTTTAGTAATATTTTTAAATGTAGTTAACACATTTTAATTTTCTATTCCATGGAAAATGGATGTTTGTATTGCTTCTAGGTTTGGCACATGAATCTGTATAAACCCATTTCTCAAAAAGTTTTTGTGTGAATGTTTAAGTTTTTGTTTCACTTAGATAAATACCTATGAGTGTGACTCCTAGGTGAAAAGTCATTGTATGTCTAACTTTATAAGAATCTGTCAAATTTTTCCTTAATGGCTCTACCAGGAATGTGTGAGAATCCTAGCTCTTCTGTGTCTTTGTCAACTTAGTATTGTCAGATGTTTTTCATTATAGGTGTTTGGTTTTTGGTTATTCTAATTGGTGGGTAGTGGCACCTTACTCTGCTTTTTACTTGTATTTCCTTAATGACTAGTGCTGTTAGACATATTTTCATGCACTATTTGCCATCTGCATTTTTTTTCTGTTGGTGGGTGTTTATTCAAATATTCTGCCTTTTTGATTGGGTTTTCTTATTGTTGACTTTTGTAAGTTTTTAATCATATATTCTAGGTACAAGTCCTTTTTCAGATATGCAGTTTTCAAATATTTTCTCTGAGTCTGTGTCCATGGCTTCTCTGTTCATTCTCTTAACATCTTTCATAGACACAACATTTTTAATTTTGATGAAGCCAATTAATCCCACTTTTGTTTTATGGATTATGCATTTGGTGTTTTTATCTAAGTAGTCATTGCCTAACCGAAGATTACAAGTATTTTCTCCCATAGTTTTACATTTTATACTCAGTTTCATGGCCCATTTAGAGTCGATCTTAGCAGAGGTATGCAGCTTATGGTAACATTTATTCCTTTTAATAGGGATGACCAAATGGCTTGGCACTGTTGTGGTAAAGATTCTCCCTTCTACATTGAATTGGCTTTGCACTTTCCTCAAACATCTTTTGGGGTTGTGGATATATATTAGTGGTAGACCACTAGCTTAGCCTGTGAGGGGCCCTGGTTTCTATTCCAAGCATCTCAAAACTGCACTGTAGTGTAGTTTCTCATGACTTTCCCCCCTAAATTTTGGTTTTTCTAGTTATTTTGACTTTCCATATAAACAGTGTTTATTTTCCTATCCTTTTACTTTTGACCAATTCATATCACTCTATTTAAGGAATATTTTGGTAGGCAGCTTATAATTGTATCTTCTTTTAACCCAACAACCTGTGTTTTGTAATCATGTTAATATAATTATGTTATGGTCAGATTAAGTCAGCCATTGTATTATTACCATTTTCTTCTCTGATTTTTGATACTCTGTTTCCCCTTTCCTTCCTTTTTTGGAACATTTGAATTTTTAAAGTATTACCTTGTAATTTATCAATGGGTTTTGGCTAATACAATTTAGTTAGTTTTTTTTTTTTCAAAACAGTTTCTCTGGGGATTTAAGTATACATACCTCAGTTATCATAATATTCTTAGAGTGAATATTTTACCACTTTATGTAAAGCATAGAGGCCTTGTAACATCAGTGTAATGTCAACTTCTCTCTTTCATCATAGCTTAGAGTGTATATTTATATACACTGACAGTGTTATAATTTTTTGGGGGGGATACCAGGGATTGAACTCAGGGGTACTTGACCACTGAGTCACATCCCAGCCCTATTTTGTATTTTATTTAGAGACAGGGTCTCACTGAGTTGCTTAGTGCCTTGCTTTTGCTGAGGCTGGCTTTAAACTCTCCATCCTCCTTCCTCAGCCTCTCAAGCTGCTGGGGATTACAGTCATGAGCCACCACACCCTGAAACAGTGTTATAATTTTTTATTACAACCACAAAAAATGTATTAAAGAATTTGCAGAAAAGTATAATCTGTTATTCTTTCCAAGTGTTTATCATTTCTGATGTTCCTCCTTCATTTCTAACGTTTCATGTTTCCTTCAGCAACTTTCTTTAGTATATTTTTAGGGAAGATCTGTAGAGACAATGTCCTAATTTTCTTTATCCAACAACGTCTTTATTTCCTTCCATTACCTCCCTTACAGCTGCTTTCAAGGGTTTGAAAACTTTTGCCTTCAGGTATCAGTATTTTGATTATGAAGTTTCTAGGAGGTCTGGTTTTTCTTTTAAATATCCTGTTTGGGTTTTCCTTGTTTCTTGAGTTTGAAAATTTATATCTTTTACCATATTATATCTATGGGAGATTTCCTAGAAACTGCATGCATTCATTCCTTCTATCTGGAAAGTTAATGGCTAATAGATTGACATCTACTTACTTCTGAACTCCTAGTGGGGATCAGAAAGTGACCTCAGAAATCTCATTTATTAAGCCTCAAAGAGGCTACAGAATTGTTCCTAATCACAGCCAATAGCTAATCAGATGTTGCACAAAAGTGGAGACTCATTGTCACCCCATGCACTATTTGCCATCTGCATGTTTAGGCATTCTAACATTTCCCCTGTGTTAGGACAGTCCACCATGAGCTGTGGATGTGGACCATATAATTTTGGTTCTGAATAGTGTTACTTTGAATCAGATTTCCACACTACGTGCAACTTCCATGCTCATTTAACACAGGAATCCAGCATTTGTTGCTGGAGTCAGAGTAAGGATGTCTTTGAAGATAGTTGTTATAATTCAGGACCCTCTTCAGCCCCACAAGGGGAGAAATAAATCTCTGGTTTCAGAAATTGTTTTTATCTCAGGAAAACAGTTGCACTCCTTCTCTGTGATATTTTCTCCATGGTTTAAATGCAGACTTGTACATTCCCAGAAGCAGTCCCCATGCATTTTGTGTTCTGAGCTCACTTTTAATTACACCTTAGGCTTTGTTTTCCTCTTTGTCTCTTGTCCTATTTTATTCTTCTAGTTATTGAGGTTTTGTAATTTATAAGTTGATATAATCTACCTCAAGTCCTATTGAAACAATTCAAGTATATAAATAAATAAAATATTGCATCTTCTTTGATAAAAACGCTTGAAAAGCCTAATGGTATTGATTCTGACCCAATAATTTATAGTTCTAATGAAATTTTAATAAAAGACCATTTTGGAAGTAGACCACAAATTCTAAATTAGATTTTTTGATAGATAAAGTGATGAAAATACCTAAGAAAATATTTAGAAGAATGAGGAATTAACTTGCCCTATCATGTATTTAAATATTTGTAGAAGTGCAATCATTAAAGAATGTGGGATTTGCAGAATTCTGGCCAGAGAAATAAATGAATTGACACATGTTAATATATGGCAGAATATGTGATACAACTTCATGTGGAATGGCTCAGCTAGCTAGTTACCAAATGTGTTGAAGGAAATATTTAACCTCATACTACATTGCAGAAGAAATTCTAAATGCATTGAAGGATTAATTTTTGAAGACTAACATGAAAATCTAAAATATATATGTTAAATTAATCTTTTTGGGAAGAATATTTTAAAATGGAAACAATGGAAAATATACATATTCTATGTGTCCTCATCAGAGGAGATAGAAAAGAAAGAATTATAATATGCTGAATAAAAATTAAAGGAGGAAAGGCAGTATTGCTGAGGCAACAAGAGAGTGGATAGGACACTTTCAGTTTTGAAGAGGCAAAGTTTTGCTGAGATGCTGACATTTGTGGAACAAACCTTGAGGAGATAAGAGAGCAATTTGCAAAGGCTGTCCTGGGAAAACAAATATTCCAGGAAAAAGGATTAGCAAGTACAAATATCCTGAGGTGCATTTGAGGAACAGAAAGGAGGCCACTGTGGTAGCAGTCAGTGGACAAGGAGAACAAAGTGGGAGCTGAAAGCTGTATCCAAGAGGCAAATTCCCATAAGGTCTCTGCCTCTTATTCTGGGTCAGATGAGGGCCCCTGGAAGATGTCTAACAAAGAGATTGCTTGATAGTACTTATGTTCTAAAGTCTTACCTCTGGCTATTTGACTGCAAACTGACTTAGACAAGTAAGACAAAACCAGGAAACCAGATGAGAAGCTTTTAAAATAATCCAGGTAAAGAATGAAGGCAACCTAGAATAAGCAAATGATAAGAAAGTGAAGAGAAATGATAAAAATTCTGGATGTATTTTGAAGATAGAAATGACAGGAATGCTTACAAAAGGGTTTCACTGAATTGCTTAGCATCTCGCTTTAGCTGAGGCTGGCTTTGAACTCAAGATCCTCCTGCCTCAGCCTCCTGAGCTTCTGGGATTATAGGCATGCACCAGTACACTAGGCTCACTTCAGTAATTTTTTTTTATAAGAAATTGACTTTTTCTTTTAAATATTTTCAGTTGTAGGTGCACATAATACTTTTATTTATGTTTAATGTGATACTGAGGATCAAACCCAGTGCCTCACATGTCCTAGGCAAATGCTCTATCACTGAGCCACAACACCAGCCCCCCCCCCCACTTCAGTATGTTTACTGAACTCTTTTAGTTACACAAATGCTGACTGTTGTGTTTCAATTGCTTACAGGTTCAGCACAGTAACATGCCACACAGATTGGTGGCCCAGAAGCAACAGGCTATTTATACTCCCATGTGTAGTAGTCCATTACTATACAGGTGTGTTTGGGCCATAATCCTGAGAGTCATGATCACAAATGCTGAGATCCAAAATGATAAAAATCCCTAACATCCTGATAACAATTTTTTTGGGGTGGAAAAAAAGGAAATTGTTTGAAATACACTTATTCACATTTTTAAAGGGGTTTTATTTTAGAACCATATAGAAACACAACAGAACACTTTATGTGCCATTTTACAAAATGAAATAAACAATAACATTTTTCAGCATAAATACTCAGGTGTACAGCAAGTAGGAAGGAAGGCCAGTGTAGTCAAGTGACATGTTTATTTATAAAATCAACTTTTCATCATTTCTAAATCCTGTGACGCATTACTTCCTTAGAAGACAACTATCTGTTCCTATTATCTAGACTATTTTCACAAGGGTTACATTTTTTTTTCAGGGAGGTAGCTATCATGATTTCAACATTAGGATTTTAAATTTTAGGGCTTGTGATTTAAACAGAGCACTTATAGTTTCTCTTTGGCACATCAGAATTGCTAGCTTCATTCATCTTGAAGTTTGGAGTCATTAAATAAAATAAGGGTTATATGAATTTTGACACTGTGACATTCAATCTGATGATCTAGACAGTTACTAAGTGCCTGATGGATGAGTAGCATATATGCTGTGGATACACTAGACAGAAGATGATTCACATCTGGTCTGAATGGAGTGGGATGGCATGAGACAGTGTGAGATATCATCATCCTACTAAGAACAGCACACTATTTGAAACTTATGCATTGTTTATTTCTTGAATTTTTAGTGACCTCGCGTAACTGAAATCATGGAAAATGAAACAGAAGACTACTACAGTCACTAGATGAAATAATTATTTTTTATTATTAGACTGGAATATAAGATAAAGTGGTAAAGCAATGCTAACATCAAAAAATACTTATGAAATAAAGTGAAAAATGTTGGGGGAAAATAATCTAGCTAAAAAAGCAAAAAAAATAATTTTATCATAATCCAAATGATATATTTAAAGTAATTTACATATATATTTAAGCAAAGTCTAAAGGAAATGTTTGAAATTATTTCCAGCACATAATATTACAACAAACATGCACTTCCTTGTCTAATAAGAAAAAAAATATATCAATTTTTTAGGAAAAAATATAAAATGAAACAAAAATCATCCTAGTTTATCTCAAAAGTAAAATAGGGGAAATAAATGAAAAGAGGAAGAGAAAAGAAAGATTTTTTTTAAGTAATTGGAAACAAGTTAGGAAAAGCATATGCTTGTGTGGGGAAGAAAAAAAAAGATTACACAAAGTGGGATCAACTGTAGGCATCAGAGGCCAAGGGAGAAGGAGAAGGGATCTCCGGGTGTCTGCAACTTTCCCCAGTCAAGGAACTACAAGAGGCAATGTCTGGTGAGAGAGTTCCCAAGGGTAGCCACCAGGGGACTCCTGTGGTCCAGGAAGCCTCTTGACACAGAAGTAGCCCACAGTCAATGAAGAGTGAAGGGGCCTGATCGTCATGATGGAAGGAAGAGAAAGAAGGGAACACCTTGTCCAGATTTGTGTGAGATGTTCATAAATCCTAGACCCAATGAATGGTAGAAGTGGAAGGGACATCGTGTAAATTCCAGACTAGGTCCTTATTTTAAAATTAGGGAAATAAAACTCAGAGAGGTTGCAGGAATTAATCTGAAGTTACAAAGCTGGTGAGACTCAGACTCAGAGGCATGGATGCTTTCAGTGTGTTGTTTTCTAACACCTTATTCAGAGACGAACTGCTCTGGGCATGGAAGTGGCATTGCTGCCCTGTCACCTCACAGTGATCCAGGTGTTGAAAGTATAGGTTAAGCATTTTTTATCCAAGATGTCTGCCACCAGAAGTGTTTAGGACTTCTGACTTCTCAATATTTTGGAATATTTGCATATGCATAATGAAAATCTTGTAGATGAGATCCAAGTCTAAACATAAAATTTATATATACCTTATAAACATAGACTAAAGATAATTTTGTGTGATATTTTTAGTGGGCCTTATTTTGATTGAGATGCATCACAAGAAGTCAGGTGTAGAATTTCTGCTTATGGCATCATGTTGGCCATCAGAAAGTTTCAGATTTTCAAGCTTTTCAAATTTTGAGTTTTGGGATGAGGGTGGCTTAACCCACACTGATGTATTATTTTCACAACATAATAAGATTGGCATATAATCTTTGGGAACATGCCTATTAAGGCTACACATGTTTTAATGAAGAACCTAGCTCAATTCTAATGTGCAAGAACTTTCAAATAAATGCCCATTATTCACAGTTTCAATAGTTATGAATACTTTCTTTTTTTTATTTTCCAGTTTAAACGTCTTTGGGAATTGACTGTTAAAATCAGCTTTATCGGTAGCATAAAATCAACAAATAAAAATTGCACAATATACCATTTTAATAGACTAGTCCTTTTAAATTTATGAATTTGCAAACTTAGGCAGTTCAGAACTCCTTGGTTTTGTCCTCTGCCTGCTCTGCCCTGTGTCATCATTCTTTGCTTCTTTTGTCTCCTATCCCAAAGGTTCATCTGTACCTCCTAGTTTATCCCCAGGGTCCTTATTGCCCAGGTGCTCCTCTCTTGTGAAATACAGACTGCTTCTTTCATTTGTTTTGTACATTCTTTCAATCCACAAATACTCTTTGAACTCCTGCTATATGCAAGTTCTTGTGCAAGAAGCTATGGGAAGTGACAAAGGAAGAGGAGCCAGCTATGACATCAGAGATGCTTCTCTCTCTTATCGTGCTAAACTTTACACATCAAAGGGTAAACAGTAACAATTAAAGATCAAGTTGGAGCAGTGACTGGGATGATAGTGAACAACAATGACTCAGGATTGTTTGAGTCTATTAAACTAGGGACTGGCCAATGCAATCATTTTGTATAATATAAACATCAACATAAATGGCAGCTGACTAGGCCAAGCCAATGGTTCTCTGGAGTCAGGCCTGAGAGAATGGGTGATTGTAATCTTAAAAATCTTTGTAATCAAAGCCAGTGAAGTAGAGATGACCTTCTATAGGAAGGTTTACATGATGAGGGATTTGAAAATGGAAGACCTTCACTCAGGAACAGAGGGGTCCTGGGCTTACATGACAGAAAGGAATTCCATTACATGCCAGTCTGAGACAGGTTTATTAGGAAAATAGGTAACACATTCAAGAAAGAATGTGGGCTATCTCAAGAGAGAGAGACATCTTTTTGTGATAAAGCAAGGAATTCAAGGGAGAATGTGGGCAATCTTGAGGGTTAGAAATGTGTTTTAGGATTTCCAGGCCCTTCTTTTAAAGGAAATTCGATGTGGCGGGGGTGGGGGGGATTGGGTATGCACAAAACCAACAAATAAAAATTGCACGATATACCATTTTGCACACTTAGGCAGTTCATAACTCCTTGGAATGAAATCTGTCTAGTAATCTCAAGATGGTTTCTGGTGGTTGGTCAATCTCAGGATCCTGAGGCTGATGTGGTCCTCATTATCTGATAGTCACTTCAATTATAGTTTTCTCAAAATATTCTCTCTTTATTCAATAGGTTTATCAGTGATTTAATTAACAGTGCACCAGTAGATATACAAATGGTTTAGGAATTTCAGAGTGATGGGCCTGGAAGCATATTCAGAACTTAAATTAAATCCTATTTTTTTGTGTCCTTCCTACATCTCCTTTCTAGTTATTTTTTATTCCCTCTATCCTACCTTAAAAGGACTTCCTAAGAGTAATAGTCAAAGCATAAAGTGTAAAGAAAAGATTAAGACATTGTATGAAATAAAAAGAAAATCTAGGAGAAAAATATTATAAACTGAGTTAAGATACATAGGTATTTCTGCAGAAACTAATAAAATTAATGATTTTAGTACTATAATCCCCACATCTTTTAGAGTTTTCTACATGCATTGTTATTTAATGCATAAAATAAGTTTTGAAGTGGGCAGACATTAAGATTATCAAATGTAAGAATGTGCAAACTGAGTCTCAGAGCTGGGTTGCCCAGAATCTAAGGTGTTATTTTTAGGGAAAAAAAAGGAATAATCAATATTTCTAGATTAATCACCTAGTCTAGGTCTACAAAGACAAAAAGGGGTTGATAAACTGGGCCACTTTCTTTTTTTTAATACTCAATTTGCATTTTGCCAAGAGATACTAATAACTTGAAGGAGTTTCCCTGCTAAAGGAGAATTATACTGATGAGGGAATTTGCTCACCAGAAATCACTAATCATCTCCAAGCATTTACTGTCATCATCTTGTTTCAGTTTGTTTTCTGATGTTGAATTTTTGTCTTAAATAATGATATTGTCATGAACTGAATCATCCAGTGAAGAAAATGAAAAGAAATTGTCAGTAGGACACTTATTGCCATATTTTCATAATTTATAACATTTCCGTATTTGCTTTGTTTGGTATTGTTTCTTACTGCATATAGGCATATAGGGATATTTAATTACATGTGATAGAATGGCACATTTACCACAAATCACAAGACAAACAAATTATTCCCCAAATCAGGAAGATGCCATAAAGGTTAATTTTATAATATATTTCCCCACTGGGACTAAATGAAAACAAAATAAAAAACCATTTGTTTATAATACAGAACCTAACAATACGTAAATAGTGGCACACAATTTGTCCTTGAGATAAAGATTTTTTAAAAAATATTTAAAGTAACTATTTGAAATTAATCAGGAGAAGAGGAAGAAAACAAAATGAAAAACAAAAAGAAAAGAAGAGGAGGAGGAAGAGGGGAAGGGGAAGAGGAAGGGCCCATCAGGAAACTGGAACATTTCAGGGACTTTTTCCCACTCTCTTTCCTTCAGAAATTTTTCTACTGGGAAGAGATATTTGAGAAAAAAATCAGAATTCTAAACATGAGGCTACGAAGCAAGTCTGGCTCAGGAATGGAGGAGAGGTGGGAGTTTTTAATGACTGGAAGAGTTCAGAGGATGAGGTGCCAAGGATGACTAGATATGGGAAGAGAGAGGTCCAGAGCATGGGGTTGGGGTGCATAATCCAGCAAGCAAGGGACCACCCATGGTTGGACAGAGATTAAGGCTGTGAGGCTTCATGCTAGTAGATGAGGGCCCAGGTGAGTCATCCCGATGGAGGCACCACCACAATTATCAGTATATACCCAGCTCCTGTGTCTCTGTTTATTTAGTTTTCTCACTGTGAATCTAACTGATCCTTCCTCAGGGTTCTATGTGTGGGAGACAAAAGTCCCCCCCCCCCGCCCCAATTCATGGATCTGTCTTGGATTGCAGACTGGCTCCTGGTATGTCAATAAAAATCAGAAGAAGACCTGTATTGGCATCACATAACCAGTGAACCAATAGGTCTTATCACCCTGACTAGTTTTTTCTCAGCAAGCATATGATTATATTTTATCCCTCAGTATATATAGGTTTGCACCTATAATGGAGAATTGCCATCTCTCTTTTTATGAAACTATAAATAGATCAGCATCTGAGTTCACTCAACCTTTCCTAAAACAAACATGCTCCAGATGCTACATACACTGCTGCATTTGAGAAGCCAGAAGCAAAAGAGGGGCAAGAAGGTCCAGGAACATGGGAAGTAGAGACCTAAGGTACAGCTCATTCCCTGAGTGTTTTTGTGTGCTTGCTCATCTTGACTTTGATTAAAGACATTTTGGTAAGCAAACTTGAGGGGTATTGGAAGAGACTTTTGCTAGGTTTTGGGGATTTTGCTTGTGGAATAACTGTTGCACAATCTTCAGTCCAATAAGATTACCTTGTTGAAAAAGATGATCATTCCTTTCCTTTACTTTTATCACTCATTGTTTAGCTGTTCTTTAAGTCTCCTCATTTACATTCTGCGAATGAATGATCATTCAGCCCTGAGGATCATGTCATCTGCTGAGGCAACAGTTGTTTCTCACAGGTGTAAGGAAGGCAGGTTAGACATCATTTGTTACTAACAATGTGTAAATTTTAAGCACTTACAAGCATCTTTGGAGACAGACCTGGAGTACCAATTAAGAAAGTTAGCACCTGTTTAAAGACTGCAGCTCTTCTTTTCCATTCTGAGATCTGGAGTTCTGAGTTGCTATTTCTAGACATTCTTTGAAGATACACTTTTTCCACTTTGACAAACATCTCCTTTTGCAAGTGGCCTATGACTGTTACCTGATTTGTTCAAAAATGCTAGGAATGTGGCATTAATACTGTCTGTGAAATTTAAATTAACAGTCTTTCTTCTTTTCAGTGAAACCAACAGTTGAATGGGATATAATGACTTCTTTCTCACCAAACTCTGACAGAAAGAAAAAAAATGTATATATGCTTGCTCTGGTCACAGACTGAGAGTCTATGTGGAATCTGTGAAGTACGTAACAGAGACAAACTTTGTCTGCATTTGAGAGACTTTCATGTTTAGCAGCAATGTAGATGAGCATCCATCCTGAGGAATTACATTTCCAATGATTGATTTATATACTGCTATAAACTTTATATTAGAGTTTTTCAAAGAAACAGCACCAATAAGATCACTATCTATCATCTATCTATCTAATTGATTGTTTTCCATAGGTGAGAAATATATATATGTATCATATGTGCACGTGCACACACATACATGTAATAGAATCCTCTTAAGGAATTGCTCATGTGAGCCTGCAGGCACGTGGTCAGGTTGGAGACCCATGGAAGAGTTGAATTTTTGGTTTTAAGTAAAAAAAATACATAGTGCTTTCTTCCTTGGGAGAACCTTAGTCTTTTCTCTTAAGGCTTTCAACTGATTGGATGACACCTATCCACATTATGGAAGGTCATTTTCTTTAGTCAAAGTCTATTGGTTTACACGGTAATCACAAAATAAGAAATACTTTTTTGTAGTGGAGAATGAATTCAGGTGTGCTTAACCACTGAGCAACATCCTCAGTCCTGTTTATTTCATATTTTTTAAAACTTTAGAACAGGGTCTTGCTTAATTGTTTAGGGCCTTGCTAAGCTGCTGGCTGGACTTGAACTTGAGATCCTCCTACCTCATCCTCCTGAGTCACTGGAATTACAGGTGTGTGCCATTGAGCCCGGCCAAGAAATACTTTTATAGCAACATCTAGATTGGTGTTTGACCAAATAACTGCCTGCGTAGCCAAATTGACACATAAAATTAACTATCACATAAACTAACATCAGAATCAATAGAAGAGTTATAAGTATAATGATAAAGAGTCTCTTATTTTCAAAAATAGGATAAATCATCAGATGTTGTCTGAAGTATTTTAAATAGTCACCAATAGTATTTTTAAACTATTGACTTGATTTGAGTATTAAAGAAGCCTATGTAAAGGCAGCGGGAGAGCAAACTCACGGAACCTCTGTGCAGGATAGTTTGTGATAAAGGACTGAATTTGAGGTTGTGGATGCCTTTTGATATAATTGCACCTCTAACAGGCAGCTTCTAAGACGGCCTTCAAGCATTCTCATCTCCATTTATTCACACCTTATGGAATCTCCTTACATGGAGTGTGAACTAGGCCTTAGGACTTATTTCTAATGAATAGAATATGCCAAAAAATGATTGGACATCAATTTATAGATTAGGTTACAAAGACCAAGACTTCTGCTTTGCTTGCATTGTCTCTAACCTCTGTCTCTTCTCTCTTGCTGGCCCTGATGAAGCAAGCTGCCAAATGTAAGCCTCTCCAGGGAGAGAGCCTGGTGGCAGGGAATTGAGGGCAAACTTCAGCCAACAGCCACGGAGGAAATTGGCCCTCAGTCCAACAACCCTGGGGAAGCTTCGTCCTGTCCACAACACCCATAAGCTTAACAGCAGACGCTTCTACAGTGGAGCTTTGTTAAACACAGCCCTGGTTGACACTATGACTGCATCTAGTGAGACAGAGGATGCAGGTTTCTGACCCACAGATCCTGGGAGATGATAATTTTTTTGTTTGTTTGTTTCAAGACTATTGTTGAACCATGACACAAAGAAAAGACCACCAACTCCAATTTTGAATCAAATTAAAGCAAGCTTGTATTTGTGTACACAAGAGTTGTCTAGGACTGTCTTCCAAAACCCTGGGCTAGAGATCAGTACCCCAGCTCTCCAGGAGCAAGGTTTTATTGCACAAAAAGTTGCAGAGGGAGGTGTCTTGAGAACTTACAGATAAGGGGATTTTGACAAGCATAATACAAAGGAAAATAGCAGGTTCATGGTCTATGGCATATTTCAAGATAGGGAGTAAATTCAGATCCCAACATCAGGATTTATGAAGCGCCACTGAGATTTCAGAGAGGGCTGCTATCTGGTCAAGGAGAGCCTGGAATGGGTGAGTTCAGAGCATGGCCAGGAATTCCAAACAAGTCTAGAAATTGCAGTAATTTATAGTAAAACTGAAATTAACTTTTCATGACTTTGTGATGAGATGGCCCCCGATCTTAAAATGGAATTATGCTGGGCTCATCACTATAAGTTTGGGGAATTTGTTATTCAGTGATAAGTTGCTAATTTATCTATTCAAGGCCTTTCCTATTTCTCCAGTTGGCTATAAGGATGTAAGAGTGAAAGTCAGAAGTTCCAACATCAGTTCTATCCTGCGTTCCCTTCATGCAGGGTGTCAGCACCACTGTGTGAGGGTTTGCAAAACATTTGTGCTGAGCTAACCTTACATTCCCAGAAAGGATCTATTTATACATAATCTATCACTTTGTTTCTATGTTATAGGATCTTATTTCACATATTTTATTAGGGATACTCACTCCTATAACCACGAGTAAAATGAACCTTTAGGGGGTTTTTGGTTGTAAAGTTTTAGTCTGTTTTTCGATATGAGAGTAACTGACCTCACAAAATGAATTGGGAAAGATTATTTTTTCTTTTCTATTTTCTGAAGGCATTATATTATTATATTTTCCTTAAATGTTTTAAAGAATCTCCCAGTGAAGCATTCTGGGCCTGGTGATTTTTTAAAGGCTATTATCTAATAATTTCATTGCTCTAAAGCTATTTAGTTTAGGTTATCGATTGAATCTTGTACATATATATATATATATATATATAGAGAGAGAGAGAGAGAGAGAGAGTAAACATATACATGAATATGATAATTAGATTTATCATGTACAACTTTTCAAATATGCCTACATTGTGGCTAATTGAGTTAATTAACATATGCATCACCTCACATGTTTTTCATTCTTTGAGGTGAGAACACTTCAAATCTACTCTTAGAAGTCTTCAAAAATAAAATACATTATAAACTATAATCATTTTGTTCAATAGATCTCTTGAATTTATTCCTTCTCTCTACACATGACCCAACCACCCTTGCCTCATTCCCTGGAAACCACCATTCTACTCTCCTTCTGTGATTAGATAGCTTGTGTCTTGCATTGGAATACTCCATTGTCAGGTGTTTAGAGTTAGGACTGTTATTTCTTCTTGGAGAACTGATCTATTATTACATATGCTATTTTTTTTTAATCCCTGAAAATTTTCCTTATTCTGAAGTTGATTTTGTCTAAAATTAAATCAATGTAGCTACTTTACCTTTTTTCCCCTTTGTATTTGCATGTATAAGTCTCTCTCTTTACTTTAAAATTTTTTATTGAAACACATTTTATATTACCCAATATATCCAACATTTTAAAGTGTCTAGTATTGTTTTATTATTCACAATTGGTATTATATCACTGATATTTAATTCTAGAATATATCCATCATTCAAAAAAAAAAAAAAAAAAACGAAGAAGAAGAAGAGAAACCCTTATAAACCTGTTCTGTTAGCAATCAATCTCAATACCTCCCTCCCTCAACCCCTGGCAATCACTAATCTATTCTGAGTCTCTCTGGTTTTGTTCCTTCTGAACATTTCAAATAAATGGAATACTGCAATAATTGATATTTTGTGTCTGCTTCTTTCAATTAACATAATGTTTGCAAAACTTATCCATGTGTAGCATGCATCAGTAGTACTTCATTGCTTTTTAAGACTGAACAAAAATTTATTGTATGGGTACACAGCATTTTGTTGAAAGTCATTTGGATTGTTTTAGTTTTTTAGATGCTACAAATAATGCTAATATGAACAATTATGTACAATATATTTTTAAACTTTATTTATGTATTTATTTTTGTGATGCTGGGGATTTAACCGAGGGCCTTGTGCATGCAAGGCAAGCACTCTACCAGATAAGCTATATCCCTAGCAATGTATGACATTTTGGGTGAATACATCTTTTCAGTTGTCTTAATACATCCCTGGGAATGTAATCTATGTGTCATGTGGTTATTCTATGTTTAACTCTTGGAGGAACTTCCAGACAGTTTTCTACAGTTACTTTATTCCTTTATTTTTATCTATATAATTCTTTGTATTTAAAGTAGGCTTCTGATAGCACAGATTGGGTCTTGTTTTTTTTCTTATCAAATTTAAAAATACCTTTAACAAATTGGGCTTTGATTATTGATACTTAATGTGATTATTGATAGTTGAATTAGAATATGCCATCTTGCTGTTTTCTATATGTTACATTTGTGTTTCTTATTTGTCTTTTTTGAGCCTTTCATCTGAGCACTTTTTTATTATTTCATTTTTATCATTAATACTTCATTTTAATATTTTTAATTTTTTTTGTAAATGTAAGTGGTAGGTTTTACAATATGCATTTTAAGAGAAACCAAATCAACCTCCAAACTGGCCAGAAATCTTCATTTGCAGTGTAAGGGACTTATAGTATTCCCAACTAGTTTCTATATTAAGTTAAAAATAAACAAACAAAAACTCCTTGCATTTGGCAGGACTATCATCTGCAAAACCACAATGAAATGCAACATTATTCCACATGTTGTATAAAAAGACTCCTTCAATTAAGTGGCTTATTTTCCATTAATTTCTATTCAGTTTGAAATTGGAGAAAATAGAACATTATACCACATTAAAAAGCTTATTTTTTTAAGTGGCTATAATCAGTGAAAATATTAGCTCAATTTTATCTAATAAATCATGGTGTAAAGAATCAAAATGATTATGTATGTGTAGTGATTGCTCCTTAATTATGCCCTATGAACCTCTGTGTTGCCAATATCTATAACAATGGATACATCATAATCACCAGAGCATGTTCCATTTACATTTTTTGTATGAATTATAAATCAATTTCTTTTCTACAATATAAATGAAGGTAATAAACCCAGAATAAACCTAACAAAAATGGTTGCAATATAAAGTAGTCTAGTTACATTGAAGAAGAATTTAATAATATTTTTAAGACTGAAAATGTATACATCCTACAGCCCATACATCTTGATTTCATGTGTACGTAGTGAGATATATAGGAAGATGTTCTGTTGCTATGGTGGTATAAAATCAGAAATAGTCTAAATGTCTATCAACAGGGAATGGGCACTGTGTATACATGCTAATTGAAATACAGTAGATAAGAGTGTTGTGTTCATATGAAGAGATACTATATGGATGTTATAAGAAATTAACCTATGTATCAACAAAAGTATATAACTAAACACTTTTACAGAAAGACAAATATCTGAAACAAGCAAGTTAACCATTACACTTGACAGAGAAGTAGGAAAAATTCCAAGAAGACTCACAAAGTAATAACCATCATTAAGTGACTCAACAGAATAGAAGGGAAGTAGAATTGTATTTGATATTACAGTAAAACTTTAATTGCAACATTTTAATTTTTTATAAGCTGTTTCAGTAAGAAGTCTAAATTATACTATGTTATACATACATATACACAAATAATATACATGCAACACCCTACTTATCAGGGGTTTAAAACTATAGTGGTTTATTTCATATTTTTCTTGCATATTCATCATGGTTTGGCAAAGAAGTATATTTATTTAATTTACTCAGAAATTTAGTCTTAAACTCTCTAAAGTGTAAACTGTAATGGATTTTACAATGACAAATGTTTGACTTGAAAGTCACATGTAACGAACAGTTCTGCTCACTGTAAGCCAGAAAGAATCACACGATGCCATTTACCTACAAGTAGATCCAGAAGTGCAATCTTATCATAGACCAGGAACAGGACGATTCAGAAATATTCAGAGAGCAGAACTAATGTCTATCACACAAGAAGAATGTTTTATATATTATTCCTGCAACTGATCACTTAAGAAGGAAATGAAATAATGATGTGATCATTTAATCAAAAACATATGGATAAGTGCAAATGCATAAATTAATATGACAATTAGGTATATTTTCAAAAGAAAAACTTTGAGTGATGAATTAAGGCAGGTTTTGAAAGAGCATTATTTTTCCTGATACATACAAGGCTTTCCCCTGGTCTTTAATTTTTCTGCATTTCTAAGAAGAACGGGATGAAAATGAATTATGTAGATGGCCTTCCCTTAAAGATGAAGGACAATTTATTACATCTTGCAATCACTACTAGTAAGACAAGAGTCTTTCTGATTCTAACCAAGATGAGATATTAGGGAACAGATTTCCTTTCCTGTCTGCAACAACTAGAAAACTGACCAAAATATAATGAACAGAAATTTTCGAAACTTGAGAGATCAGACTTCAAACAACAATAATACCTCAGACATGAGTTTTTTGTTTTTTGTTTTTAACCAGGTTACTGATAAGTGGATATTTACAAGGACTGTGCCCAAAGATAGGAAACAACTATTACAAAAGACTAGTGGGAACAATACACAGAAACTGCATGTGGCCAAGACTAGTATTTTTCTCTGTTAGCCATGTTGTGAAAGGTTGTAATTCACAAGACATTAGATAGAGCACTCAGGAGAATCTTGCTTAACTGATGGTGAATAATTATCTCTAGATAAATTTAGTTATTATATGGGGAGGCTGCCAGTGCCAGGGGCCAGGTGGGGTGGGTGGGTGGGGTGGTGGGGGTGGTGTTTCTCCTTCCCAGGAGGGTATAAGTCACAGGAGAAGAAAAGTCAGAAATAATTAGTGAAGAAATAAGACAAGTCAGAATTATAGTTTAAATGGAGCTAGGAGTGTCTGATAGGTCCAGCCCACACAGGAACTGGAGATGAACAGTTAAAAAATGGCTCCTGTGGTTTATTTAGGGGGTACATGAAAGGCAGGGATAAGTTTTCAGGAGTGGAGTCTTGCATCCTGATGACTTACAGTCCGCAGGTTGATTGGCATCTTGGCAGGTCACACCCATGTCTGAGTGGCTATGTTGCGACGGTAGGTCACCCCATCTCCAGTGCTTTGTGGGACGAGCTTGAATAGGACTCACAATGTTTCTGGGCAGTCTTTGCCAGAGAAAATTTCCACCAGAAGTTCTCAGACACCAGATTCTCCTTTTTACTAGGCTGCAATGCCAATGTAGTCCACACATAGCCTATGGATGGCTCTCGACAATTCTACCTACCAAATCTCAAATGTGAAGTTTAAAATAATCAGGTTATTTCAAGATAACTGCATTCCAGAACAAAGCACAAGTATAGAAATGAAAATACATAGTCAGTATCTAATAAGATAAAATGTATAATATTTGGCTTCTGCTTTGTGTTACTGTAGAGAAATAATGGAAGGAAATAAGTTATAAAGAGAAAAGCTTTATTTAGTTCACAATTTAGAAGTTCACATCCAGGATTGGGCAGCACACTGATTTGGCCTCTGATGAAGGCAGTAGATAACAATGATGGAAGAGCAGGTTGGAGTGAGTGGTCACATCATAATCCAGGAAGTAGAGAAAAAAGAACAAGTAGGGTTCCACAGTTCTCTTTGAGGATTTGTTCCCCATGAGCAAGGGACCTCCAACTAAGTGGCATGTCTTAAAGGTCCACAGCACCTTCTGGGACCACCACTCTGGGGACCAGGCCTTTAGATATGGAGCTATGGGGCACTCATCCAAACCACAGGAGCATCTAACTAAAAACTTTCAAGTAATCCAATAAGCAGGAAAATGCAATCTATAAGAGGAAAGAAAAGCCATCAATGAAACCAAACAGAACTGACTCAGATGTCAGATATAGCATACAGGGATATTAAAACAGTATTCTACTGGTGCTGTTTATATTCAAAAAGCTATAGGAGAGATTGGGCATGTTAGTTAGCACTATGGAATATATACAAACAGAGGACAGATTGGGCATGTTAGCTCTATGGAATATATGCAAACAGGCAATCGAACTTCTAGAGATTAAAACTAGAACATCAGAGATGAAAAAACTCCTAATGTCTAATCAAATATTATAAAGAAAGATTAGTGAATTTAAAGACATAGCTAAAAAAATCTGAAATGAAACATGGAGAAAAAATATTCAGAATTAAATTAATAGAGCACCATTGAGCTGTTGGACAACTTCAAGCAGCCCTAATATGCATTTGCTTGGAGTGCCTGAAGACAAATTAAGGGAAGGGAGGACAGAAAAAAATACTTGAAGACATAATGGTTGATTCTTTCCCCCAATTTGATGAATCTCATTAATGAATATATCCAGGAGGATTCACAAATCCCTGAGTATGTTATTGTTTTTCATCAATAGCAATTCAAGCTGAAATACATCTTTAATAATGAAAGAAAAAATAACTATTGACCAAGAATTCTATACCCAACAAATGCACCTTTCAAAGACAAAAGTAAAATAAAGACTCTTCAGACATACAAAAGCCATATAATTCATCACCAGCAGACCCATACTGTGGGTTAAGAGGACAGAAATGTTAGAGAATAGAGCCAGAAAATAATACCAGATGAAAATATGAATCTATACAAAGGACTGAAAAATATAGTACATGGTAGCCATGTGGATAAAAGTAATATTTTTATGATTTAAATCTATTTAAATGATCATGAGTTGTTTTAATGAGGAAAAAAATCTAGGGTAGGTTTCATAATACCCAAAAGAAGAAAAAGTTCAGACCTGACTTACAGAACTCACATGGTATTGAAGCATAACCAAAAAAATGAAGATTTGCAGTTGTAGGACACTATGGTTGGCCAGAGGAGTGGGGGAAGGGAAATTCTCCAAGTGGGCAGAGGGGGGCGCCTGTAAAATCACATTGGAAGAAGAAATTGTCATAATTATGATTCTACATTGACTTTCAGGAAATGGCTTGGGACGAACAAGATGTGAAAATTTATTTCAATGTCATATAGATAGAGGATAGATATTGACTCATTGATTTTATATCTAGTTTGTTAGTGGACTTTTCAGAATGAGCAGATCATTAAAATATTTATATTTAATGTGCATGTTCACCAAAGTCATCCAATTCAGTGGAGGCTCTAGATAATTAGGTGGACATAATGATGTATTTTCTCTTCTCTTCCAGAGGGCAAGCTACAGGCTAGCTTGTTAGTGGTGACTTCTCTGACCTTTCAATCCTTCCAAATCTGGGTAGACCTATAATTCTCTTTATTATAGTGATTTATACTTTGAATACAGAGAGTGGTATCTGTTGTGTTGACTGAACTCTGACAGATACAACATACTCTAATGGCAGTAAGCACAAAATGTTGCAATTAGAAGCATAATTTCAATTGAAAATGTGTATGTTGAAAAAGATGTGGTTTAGCAGCACACAGGAATAAGACATAAGTTTTCATTAATGATTACTTTGAGATGAAGGGTGTAATGTTTGCATTAGAAATATATTTATTCCTCTTTATTCATTTTAGGAGAGGCATCTGGAGTAACACATTCTGTTTTATATGATATTGTTTAATAGACATACAGGAGTGGGTTAAAGGAATGGCAAGCTATGTCGTGAACTGAGCTATTGAATGTCCTTTGAATTTTGCCTGCAGTAGAGAAGAACAGGTGGAGTGGGAAATGTAGTAGGCCAGTGGATATAAAACTTTATATTTGTGGGCCTATCATATGAAGGAGGTTTCAATTTTGTTTTGTTTTTAATATCATAAAAGGATAGGATTAAGACCAACCAAAACTTTTCACTTGCTGAAAGTAAATGCGGATCCAATCTGTGCATTTACAAATCAATGGAGGTCTCAAATAATTCTCTTCCCTTTTGGTCCTCCTTTCATTGATCTGCATTCCCACACCAAGTGCTACTTTTTATTTTTCCATAATATAGC
The DNA here is from genome assembly GCF_021218885.2 of Marmota monax. Lineage (NCBI taxonomy): Eukaryota > Metazoa > Chordata > Mammalia > Rodentia > Sciuridae > Marmota > Marmota monax. The sequence continues at coordinate 5,980 of NW_026694903.1, read as the reverse complement.
TTTGTCGTGTCTACGTGTCATCTTGCCATCCTGTATCCTAGCTCCAGCCACCAACTGGACATTTCCCCTCTTAGTCTCTCCAGTTTCTTGTCATCAGAACCACCAAGCAGTTTAACATATGAGCTGCATCTTTTGATCTCGCCACTTTCCTGCTGAATGCCCTCCTGTAGCTTCCCATTTCTCCTAGGCTAAATTCTCAAGTTCTTGATCACTCTTACAAGACCATTATTCAGACCTGTCCTCTGCTTTCCTTTTCTAGTCTCATTGTACTAATTTTTCCCTCATTCCATACACTCCTTCCATGCTGGCCTTCTTGAGTTATTTAAATGTTCTTTTCTGCCCTATAGATTTCTCCCATGATTTTCCTCATCCTGGAATAATTTCTTTTCTGATCTCTTCTGCTTAATTCTTATGTAACAATTTAATCTCAATTTAAATTAGTGGCTCTCTACCCAGAGGAGGGCTGGTAGTATTTTTGAGACACTTCTGGTTGTTACAATGGGATGATGCTACTTATATATAAAAGGTAGAAATCAGGAAACTTAATTTGTAATGTACAGGACACCACCCTATAGCAAAGAATTGTCCAGCCCCAAATGTCAATCATGCTGGGATAGAGAAGTCCTGATTTATTTGTGATTTTCTCAAAGTTGTCACTCAACATAAAATCAATTCACTTTCTCTCTTTCATACCATGCTGTTCTTTCCCTCAGAACTTCTTTAAAGTTTTCAATTTATGTATTCAGTTTTGCATCTATGTGTTTAATGACTATTTCTCCCACTAGGCTGTAAATTCCATGAGAACAGGAGACATCTCTCGTTTCACTACTGTGGAGTCAGTGTGTGGCACAGTATCTGGCCTATAGTGCTTAATCAATAATAATTATTTAATAATTTATTGAATCAGCTTTAATATTGAATAGGGCACAATTTCAGAGAGCAAGTGAGAAGTTATGTGGCACATTATCATTGACATTCAGGAAGAATATAACAAAGGACTAAGATATACACACAATGAATTATAGGACAGAGCAAACTAAAATAATATCTTAAACAGAGTTCAAAATACTCTGTTGAGTAAACTCAAAAGAAGGATTAATTGCAATGACGAATTCAATGAATTTGGATAGGGAGAATCACCAACATCACTGTTTTCTTCCCTAACATTTTTGAAAAATAACAAATTGACTCACAGAGTAAGGATAATATACTCTGGAATATAATGAGAGGTATGGCTTAACTCACTGTGAGATGCATTACTTTATCAAATAGTCGTTTCTTAGAGACTGGAGTGTTATTTACCCCCACAATTACAAATAAGTGGTATGAAATATAAACTTGAGTTTCTTAGACTCAAAACAATAATTCCTTTTTTGCGGGGAGGACATTGTTACCAGGAATTGAATTCAGACTTGACGACTGAGCCACATCCCCAGTCCTATTTCATATTTTTATTTAGAGACAGAGTCACTGAGTTGCTTAGCATCTCACTTTTACTGAGGCTGGCTTTGAACTCGTGATCCTGCTGCCTCAGCCTCCTGAGCCACTGGGATTACCAGCATGTGCCACTGAACCTGGCTCAAAACAATAATTCTATCTTGAATTATCATCCTTAAAATGTTTAAGAAACCAATTATGGTATTGAGAGAACCAGAATTCTTTCATTTATGTGAGACATCAATTCCAAAGCCCAGATGGAATGCAATTGGCTAGTTAACATCACTCCCCCAATTTGTAAATGTAAGATTTCCTGGATCAAAATTGAGTCAGGATTTTATTTTTCATATATGCACGTATGTGCATGTGTGTCTGTGCATGTGTGAGTGTACATACATACATGTGCATCTCTTCCTAACACAGACATTCACCGGATCCCATGTACTTGATGCTCAGTAAAACATTTTTCTGTGCACTTCAGGAACTCTGAGATTCTGGGGATTCTGTTCTGCATCTTTCAATTCCTGCTAGTATTGTGACTCCTCATTCCCAATTTAAATGAGTCCTTATCACTACTTGGCAAAGCAATATATCTTAGTCAGCTGTCCCAAGTTCCACACAAACAATTCCTAGCCCTTTTTGAATCCCTGACACCATTCTAATTTTGTATGTGCTTTGATTTTTTAGCTTATAATTTGTAGAGAAAGAAGAAGCCACTGATGGGAGTACCACAGGACCACCAAGCCAACTTCTCACACCCAAATCTACCAGCCTACTTGTGTCTCCACCACTGCGTTAGTCCTCTCCATTTTATGCTGTGGAAGAATGATTCCTCCTTGTTCTTTATTTTTAGGCTTAAAAATAAGTTTAATAATAAAAAATTAACCTATTAATATCTTTTTTATCAATCTTTAAAAATTTTTAATTTGTTATATATGACAACAGAATGCATTACAATTCATATTACACATATAGAGCACAATTTTTCATATCTCTGGTTGTACACAAAGCAGAGTCACATCCTTCATGTCTTCACACATGTACTTAAGGCAATGATGACCTCTGAATGATTTTCCTCCACTCATCAATCTTCAAAGCTCCCCTTTATACTAGACATTTTCCACCTACTTTAAAATCTTTAGACCCCACATGCCTCTCCAGTTTGCTTCCATATCCAACTATGCATTCTATATGAATTTTACCTCCTAAATATCTTTAAAATACATCCACTTTTCTTCATTACTTTCCTATCACTTAAATGTAAGCTCTTTTATGTGGACTCATGTATTCTCTTCCCATGATAGTCCTATTTCACCTTCATCACCTCTGACCCAATCTCTAAAGAGCATCTGAAGCAAGGCCCTCAGGAATGATAAATATGGAGTTGCACTCACCACAGCTCCCATCTGAAATCATCTTCTCAAAATAAAAATCAACCATGATACTACTCTGCTTAAATGTTTCAGTCACATTCTTCTCTTGAATCTCTAAATGCTTCCTTTGCCTGTAAATCCCTGCATATGTGTCCTGGTATCCCTCCTGACTATGCTTCTGCCACAGAGTTTTTCATTTCTTAATTTCCATAAATTCCTTGTACTCCTAACCAGAACCTTTGCATGTGATGTGTTGTTCCTTCTTCCTGAGAATGTTCTTCTCTCTAACTAACTACCTGGGTGGATTCTGCTTAATTTTGTCTTTGCTTAAATGTCATTTCTCTGTGGAAGGCATCCTGACATATCTTAGTTAAGATTTTGTCCATCAGCTCTTGTGGAGACTTTCCTTATAATTTTTCTTGCAATTATAAACTTCAAGGGGCAGAGACTGTTATTCATCCCTAGCAGCGAGAATCATAAGTACTTGGTAAATATTTGTTTGAATGAATCAAATGTTTGGGTTGTCAATAAAAAACACTAAATTGCATAAGGAATTTACTTTCTGTTATGAATTAATTATACTTGCTGCTTACAGAATCAAAATTAATCATTTAATTGCAAAACTCTGTTTTATCTCATACCTTATTTATAAATTAACTTGTCTAAAAGTGGATTCTAAATATTCAGACAGACCCATGTTATTTCAAGAAAATGTGGCTGGATCAACTTGTTTCTCTTAGGTTTTAATAAAGCAATACCCATGGGGTGAAACTGCATATTCATGGAGATCACCACCATACATTTGCAGTTAATACAGAAAACATTTTTAAAATTATACCATTATTTTCATAAATTGTATGGCTCAAAAAATAACATTCTCTAGAGTCTGCACAAGTACAATCTGATATTCTCATAGTCAGAATTACTGTTTTTACTAACTGTGAAAAGAAGTAAGACAGTGAATAATAGGCAAAGAATAAATGTTCTTGAACGGTCTTGGGACTTTCCTTTGCTAGAGGCACCAGAATTTCAGAAGCAATGAAATGTTTTTGACATAAGTAATTGTTCTATGAGATTTATCCCATTTATCTTAGTAGTGAAAATACCAGTTTATTACTTCTCTAAAGAAGTTGCTTGAATTTAAAAAAATAATAGTATGATGGATTATAAACCAGGACAATTGAATTTTTATGCTGGCTCTAACAATTGCAGTGATGATAGTGCAGGGAAAAGCTCAAGATCTTGGAGCTTTAATTTCTTTTCTAATACTTGAAATGGTACAAATATCTGCTTCTCATAGATGAGGCAAAACCTCAAAAAAGAAAGAGGGATTGTTGCATTGAAAAGAAAGTCAGACATATCAGGACATTGCTGGACAGAAAGATTACACTCCAATGTGGCAGGTGTAGGAGCCTGTAAGTGAATTTGAAGCAATATTCCTGGTTTCTGGGGCCACCTGCATGAGAGGGAAAGGACCTAGAAGTCATCATGAGGCTTGAGGGGTGTGGGCAATGGAGAATTAAGAGCAGTTCTTCAAATATGTACTACCTATTTGCAACATTCTAGAGACACTTCTAAGTGCAAAATATTTATTAACTTATTTTATCTGTGCAGACACACTCTGAGGAAGGTACTGCTGATATTCCCATTTAAGAAAAGAGAAACTGAGGTACATGGGCTTCAAATAACTCCCCAAGGGGTGTGAGGGTGTACTTATTGAGTGTTAGAGTTCTCTGCAGAAGAGTTCAATGAAGTGGGGATAAATGGTACTCTTAGCTGAGGGCTTTGGTGGCCTGGTTTAGCAATGAAGAAGAGTGAAAGCCAAAATTTAAGGGGTATTCATAATGCCAGTGAGAAACAAGTTATCAAGGAGGACCACTGGATCCTGATGAGACTTCTTTTCTACTGTCATTCAGTCCTTAAATTTCTTGTATGCTCAGCTACTATCTTGAGAAGGAAGAAGGAAGGGGGCAAAATGGCTCAGATATGGGGAAATTAGCATTTCTGATTAATCATCAGAGTCTATGATAATATTTTTAAAAGTATTTAAGTGAGAATAAACTAATTCTGTTGATCGGCATTTTTTTTTTCTTCATTGTCCAGTGATGGTCATTAAATTATCACAGAAAATAAAGAAGACAGTAGGGGTTTGTTTCTCTGTGTTATAATAAGTAAAAACTTTACTTGCATTTGTATATCTGTACCAGCTTTGGTATCTGCTGTGAATTTTCTTCTTTCATGTGCCAGTCTAATTCATCCTTTAAATTCTAACCTGAGTGTTATGTTATGTGTGTAAAATATTTTCAGAACCCCAGGTGGAGTTAGTGATTTTAACTCAAGATTCTAAACCATGAAGTTTGCACATGGTTTTATATGGTTTGGATCCACCCATTGAAACGTCTGTTTTTTCCCCTAGACTTTAAACACTTGTATGATATAGGTCCCAATAAATTTCAAGTTCATATAAAATTAAATGAGAATGTCTGTGTTATATCTTGGAATTTCTGCAACTACAAAAGAATTGTTTTTACATAAAACCCATATTGGCTAGAGTGTTAAAGGCCCACTGAGGCCACTAAGTGTCAAACTGACTTGAGCACAGGATATACAAATTCAAGAGTATGTATAGGTTATTTTTCAATTATAAGATATGAGAAAAAATTAGCGAACTAAAATTAAATGCATGAGATCACCACAAGCCACTTCTGTATTCTTTTGTTACTAGTTGCCCCAATTTGATCAGAACCTGGTGAGGCATGGATCCATCTCCCCATACCCTGTAGTTACACAGTTCTAAGCAGAAAGATGTTCAGAAAAATTTGTTGAATAAGCAAATAGGTGACTATTTGTTTGAGACTTAAGGTTTTTACATTCGACATTTCTAGTACTCAAATACAGGAATGTCACCGGGTATGGAGGCACGCATCTGTAATTCCAGCTACTTGTGACCCTGAGGCAGGACTATGGCAAGTTGGAAGCCAGCCAGGGCAATTCCTCCAGACCCTAACTTAAAATAAAAAATAAAAAGGGCTGCAGATGTAGTTTAGTGGTAAAGCACCCTTGTGTTCAATTCCCAGTACTGCAAACAAAACATGTTAAAATGTCGCAGAATCACCCATGAAGCTTGATCGAGGAAATATTCTCAGGACCCATGTCAGAAATTCTGGGTT